>NC_083717.1:95822710-96122710 GCF_028564815.1 Eubalaena glacialis | reverse complement strand
AAGTAGTCTCGCTTGCCATCGGACAAAATGGCCATGCTGAAAAAAGTGTAAAAACCAGAAATGCAGGACAGGCCATGGAGACATGGGAGCCTTGCTACGCTGATGGGCGGGATGTAAATTGCCAACAGCCACTCTGGAGAAGTGTACGGTGTGTCCTGAAACATGTAATAAACACAGCTTAGAGAGCATAGGGCACTTCCACTCATGGGCGTATACATTGGGAAAACTGAAAATCCACAAGACACAGGCACCCCAAAGTGTAGGGCTGCTCTGTTTACAAGAACCTCCAATTCGGTACATCTTAAATAGCCCAGGAAAGAGAAAAATGGATAAAGAAGTTGTGGTACTTATGCACAATGGCATATCACTCAGCCATGAAATCAATGTCATAAGGCTAGTAGCAGCGTGATGAGTGCATTTAGGTACGATGACTCTAAGTGAAATAAGTCACACAGAAAAAGACACTTATCCTAAGATATCACTTATAGAGGGAATGTCAAATTCGCTATCCTTGAACTGAATTACAAAACAGAACAGAGTCACACGTTTAGAAAACACACTATGGCTGCCTAACGGGAAAGGTCAGGTGGGGTGATGCATAAAAAAATGGTTTGAAATTAGCTCAGATACCGTTCCATAAGCCAAATATGTAATAGACAAGACCTACTCCCTGCTCAGTGAACTGGACTCAACACCCCCTATTCACCGCACAAGAATATATCTGACTAGTAAGAATCTTAAAACCTATGTATTGCTATCTCTCGGGAAGTGAATCAAGAGGGTGGAAAGCGGCATAAACACAGCAGTGAAAAGCAGCTAAACCCCATTATAAAAATAAATTACTCAAAAAAAACCCCCATAAAACAAAGACAGTGAAAGAGAGAGAAATTCTTACAAAATCCGTTCAGGGGCTCTGATGCCACCTGGATTGACCATATCTAGACCCACAGCTGGATGAGACAGAAGGCTGGACACTCTTGGGGCTGAGAGGATTGGTGAAGCTTGGGCGAGCAAACGCAGACCCTTTAAAGTAATACTGCGTGGTACCCATCCCATGGGTCCCAAATCTCCAGGTTCAAGGGCATCTTCCTACATCGAAAACATGCCTGGGAAACCCAGAAGATGGTACACCGTGTGATCGTGAAAGGTTTGTAAAACGCACATCATTTCTCCTTTCCTTGTGCTCGGGTTCGCCATTCCAGCCGCTTTACTAACAATCTCCCTACTTGGAGAATCAGCACCGTTAACCTCCTGTTTCGTACAGGTTGCAATTTGTCCTGAGGATGAACGGGAAGAGGGGGAACCAATGAGAGACTAGCTCTAGGTGTTGGGACAGGCACAGGTCACTCTATTTTCCCATCAGGAAGAAGAATGAACCACAGGCTCAGCCTGCCCCCCCCGGAACCAGAATAGGGCCTGAAGCAATCCTGCGCTTTTGCGGCCAGCTCCCAAAAAAGCGACTTGACAAATGGAGCTCAGGGGCACTGCAATTCACAAACCTGCAGAGTTAGAAATGATAACTCTCGTCCACAAATATATTGAGGGAAGGCAAAGAAGAGGATTGGAAAGCAAGGCAGAATTGCAGGAAACAGTTTTCAGGAGGTAGATTCGACTCACCTTTAAAGCACATGAAAAGCGGCAAAACGTCGACAATGATGCCCTTGGCCAAAAAGGGCGTATGCGTTTTTTCCTGAATATATTCAGGGAAAAACGCATACGCCCTTTTTGGCCAACCAAGGAAGCCGGAAGGGCAATGCAGCACTACAAAGTAGTCTCGCTTGCCATCGGTCAAAATGGCCATGCTGAAAAAAGTGTAAAAATCAGAAATGCAGGACAGGCCATGGAGACAAGGGAGCCTTGCTACGCTGATGGGCGGGATGTAAATTGCCAACAGCCACTCTGGAGAAGTGTACGGTGTGTCCTGAAACATGTAATAAACACAGCTTAGAGAGCATAGGACACTTCCACTCATGGGCGTATACATTGGGAAAACTGAAAATCCACAAGACACAGGCACCCCAAAATGTAGGGCTGCTCTGTTTACGAGAACCTCCACTTCGGTACAAATTAAATAGCCCAGGAAAGAGAAAAATGGATAAAGAAGTTGTGGTACTTATGCACAATGGCATATCACTCAGCCATGAAATCAATGTCATAAGGCTAGTAGCAGCATGATGAGTGGATTTAGGTACGATGACTCTAAGTGAAATAAGTCACACAGAAAAAGACACTTATCCTAAGATATCACTTATAGAGGGAATGTCAAAATCGCTACCCTTGAACTGAATTACAAAACAGAACAGAGTCACACTTTAGAAAACACACTATGGCTGCTTAACGGGAAAGGTCAGGTGGTGTGATGCATAAAAAAAGGGTTTGAAATTAGCTCAGATACCGTTCCATAAGCCAAATATGTAATAGACAAGACCTACTCCCTGCTCAGTGAACTGGACTCAACACCCCCTATTCACCGCACAAGAATATATCTGACTAGTAAGAACCTTAAAACCTATGTATTGCTATCTCTCGGGAAGTGAATCAAGAGGGTGTAAAGCGGCATAAACACAGCAGTGAAAAGCAGCTAAACCCCATTATAAAAACAAATTACTCAAAAAAAAACCCCAGAAAACAAAGATAGTGAAAGAGAGAGAAATTCTTACTAAATCCGTTCAGGGGCTCTGATGCCACCTGGATTGACCATATCTAGACCCACAGCTGGATGAGACATAAGCCTGGACACTCTTGGGGCTGAGAGGATTGGTGAGGTTGGGCGAGCAAACGCAGACCCTTTAAAGTAATACTGCCTGGTACCCATCCCATGGGTCCCAAATCTCCAGGTTCAAGGGCATCTTCCTACATCGAAATCATGCCTGGGAAACCCAGAAGATGGTACACCGTGTGATCGGGAAAGTTTTCTAAAACACAACTCATTTCTCCTCTCCTTGTGCTCGGGTTCGCCATTCCAGCCGCTTGACTAACAATCTCCCTACTTGGAGAATCAGCACCGTTAACCTCCTGTTTCGTACAGGTTGCAATTTGTCCTGAGGATGAACGGGAAGAGGGGGAACCAATGAGAGACTAGCTCTAGGTGTTGGGACAGGCACAGGTCACTCTATTTTCCCATCAGGAAGAAGAATGAACCACAGGCTCAGCCTGCCCCCCCGGAACCAGAATAGGGCCTGAAGCAATCCTGCGCTTTTGCGGCCAGCTCCCAAAAAAGCGACTTGACAAATGGAGCTCAGGGGCACTGCAATTCACAAACCTGCAGAGTTAGAAATGATAACTCTCGTCCACAAATATATTGAGGGAAGGCAAAGAAGAGGATTGGAAACCAAGGCAGAATTGCAGGAAACAGTTTTCAGGAGGTAGATTCGACTCACCTTTAAAGCACATGAAAAGCGGCAAAACGTCGACAATGATGCCCTTGGCCAAAAAGGGCGTATGCGTTTTTTCCTGAATATATTCAGGGAAAAACGCATACGCCCTTTTTGGCCAACCAAGGAAGCCGGAAGGGCAATGCAGCACTACAAAGTAGTCTCGCTTGCCATCGGTCAAAATGGCCATGCTGAAAAAAGTGTAAAAATCAGAAATGCAGGACAGGCCATGGAGACAAGGGAGCCTTGCTACGCTGATGGGCGGGATGTAAATTGCCAACAGCCACTCTGGAGAAGTGTACGGTGTGTCCTGAAACATGTAATAAACACAGCTTAGAGAGCATAGGACACTTCCACTCATGGGCGTATACATTGGGAAAACTGAAAATCCACAAGACACAGGCACCCCAAAATGTAGGGCTGCTCTGTTTACGAGAACCTCCACTTCGGTACAAATTAAATAGCCCAGGAAAGAGAAAAATGGATAAAGAAGTTGTGGTACTTATGCACAATGGCATATCACTCAGCCATGAAATCAATGTCATAAGGCTAGTAGCAGCATGATGAGTGGATTTAGGTACGATGACTCTAAGTGAAATAAGTCACACAGAAAAAGACACTTATCCTAAGATATCACTTATAGAGGGAATGTCAAAATCGCTACCCTTGAACTGAATTACAAAACAGAACAGAGTCACACTTTAGAAAACACACTATGGCTGCTTAACGGGAAAGGTCAGGTGGGGTGATGCATAAAAAAAGGGTTTGAAATTAGCTCAGATACCGTTCCATAAGCCAAATATGTAATAGACAAGACCTACTCCCTGCTCAGTGAACTGGACTCAACACCCCCTATTCACCGCACAAGAATATATCTGACTAGTAAGAACCTTAAAACCTATGTATTGCTATCTCTCGGGAAGTGAATCAAGAGGGTGTAAAGCGGCATAAACACAGCAGTGAAAAGCAGCTAAACCCCATTATAAAAATAAATTACTCAAAAAAAAACCCCAGAAAACAAAGATAGTGAAAGAGAGAGAAATTCTTACTAAATCCGTTCAGGGGCTCTGATGCCACCTGGATTGACCATATCTAGACCCACAGCTGGATGAGACATAAGCCTGGACACTCTTGGGGCTGAGAGGATTGGTGAGGTTGGGCGAGCAAACGCAGACCCTTTAAAGTAATACTGCCTGGTACCCATCCCATGGGTCCCAAATCTCCAGGTTCAAGGGCATCTTCCTACATCGAAAACATGCCTGGGAAACCCAGAAGATGGTACACCGTGTGATCGGGAAAGGTTTGTAAAATGCACCTCATTTCTCCTCTCCTTGTGCTCGGGTTCGCCATTCCAGCCGCTTTACTAACAATCTCCCTACTTGGAGAATCAGCACCGTTACCCTCCTGTTTCGTACAGGTTGCAATTTGTCCTGAGGATGAACGGGAAGAGGGGGAACCAATGAGAGACTAGCTCTAGGTGTTGGGACAGGCACAGGTCACTCTATTTTCCCATCAGGAAGAAGAATGAACCACAGGCTCAGCCTGCCCCCCCGGAACCTGAATAGGGCCTGAAGCAATCCTGCGCTTTTGCGGCCAGCTCCCAAAAAAGCGACTTGACAAATGGAGCTCAGGGGCACTGCAATTCACAAACCTGCAGAGTTAGAAATGATAACTCTCGTCCACAAATATATTGAGGGAAGGCAAAGAAGAGGATTGGAAAGCAAGGCAGAATTGCAGGAAACAGTTTTCAGGAGGTAGATTCGACTCACCTTTAAAGCACATGAAAAGCGGCAAAACGTCCACAATGATGCCCTTGGCCAAAAAGGGCGTATGCGTTTTTTCCTGAATATATTCAGGGAAAAACGCATACGCCCTTTTTGGCCAACCAAGGAAGTCGGAAGGGCAAAGCAGCACTACAAAGTAGTCTCGCTTGCCATCGGTCAAAATGGCCATGCTGAAAAAAGTGTAAAAACCAGAAATGCAGGACAGGCCATGGAGACAAGGGGGCCTTGCTACGCTGATGGGCGGGATGTAAATTGCCAACAGCCACTCTGGAGAAGTGTACGGTGTGTCCTGAAACATGTAATAAACACAGCTTAGAGAGCATAGGGCACTTCCACTCATGGGCGTATACATTGGGAAAACTGAAAATCCACAAGACACAGGCACCCCAAAGTGTAGGGCTGCTCTGTTTACAAGAACCTCCAATTCGGTACATCTTAAATAGCCCAGGAAAGAGAAAAATGGATAAAGAAGTTGTGGTACTTATGCACAATGGCATATCACTCAGCCATGAAATCAATGTCATAAGGCTAGTGGCAGCGTGATGAGTGCATTTAGGTAGGATGACTCTAAGTGAAATAAGTCACAGAGAAAAAGGCACTTATCCTAAGATATCACTTATAGAGGGAATGTCAAATTCGCTACTCTTGAACTGAATTACAGAACAGAACAGAGTCACACGTTTAGAAAACACACTATGGCTGCCTAACGGGAAAGGTCAGGTGGGGTGATGCATAAAAAAATGGTTTGAAATTAGCTCAGATACCGTTCCATAAGCCAAATATGTAATAGACAAGACCTACTCCCTGCTCAGTGAACTGGACTCAATACCCCCTATTCACCGCACAAGAATATATCTGACTAGTAAGAATCTTAAAACCTATGTATTGCTATCTCTCGGGAAGTGAATCAAGAGGGTGTAAAACGGCATAAACACAGCAGTGAAAAGCAGCTAAACCCCATTATAAAAATAAATTACTCAAAAAAAACCCCCATAAAACAAAGACAGTGAAAGAGAGAGAAATTCTTACAAAATCCGTTCAGGGGTTCTGATGCCACCTGGATTGACCATATCTAGACCCACAGCTGGATGAGACAGAAGGCTGGACACTCTTGGGGCTGAGAGGATTGGTGAAGCTTGGGCGAGCAAACGCAGACCCTTTAAAGTAATACTGCGTGGTACCCATCCCATGTGTCCCAAATCTCCAGGTTCAAGGGCATCTTCCTACATCGAAAACATGCCTGGGAAACCCAGAAGATGGTACACCGTGTGATCGGGAAAGGTTTCTAAAACACACCTCATTTCTCCTCTCCTTGTGCTCGGGTTCGCCATTCCAGCCGCTTGACTAACAATCTCCCTACTTGGAGAATCAGCACCGTTACCCTCCTGTTTCGTACAGGTTGCAATTTGTCCTGAGGATGAACGGGAAGAGGGGGAACCAATGAGAGACTAGCTCTAGGTGTTGGGACAGGCACAGGTCACTCTATTTTCCCATCAGGAAGAAGAATGAACCACAGGCTCAGCCTGCCCCCCCGGAACCAGAATAGGGCCTGAAGCAATCCTGCGCTTTTGCGGCCAGCTCCCAAAAAAGCGACTTGACAAATGGAGCTCTGGGGCACTGCAATTCACAAACCTGCAGAGTTAGAAATGATAACTCTCGTCCACAAATATATTGAGGGAAGGCAACGAAGAGGATTGGAAAGCAAGGCAGAATTGCAGGAAACAGTTTTCAGGAGGTAGATTCGACTCACCTTTAAAGCACATGAAAAGCGGCAAAACGTCGATAATGATGCCCTTGGCCGAAAAGGGCGTATGCGTTTTTTCCTGAATATATCCAGGAAAAAACGCATACGCCCTTTTTGGCCAACCAAGGAAGCCGGAAGGGCAAAGCAGCACTACAAAGTAGTCTCGCTTGCCATCGGTCAAAATGGCCATGCTGAAAAAAGTGTAAAAACCAGAAATGCAGGACAGGCCATGGAGACAAGGGAGCCTTGCTACGCTGATGGGCGGGATGTAAATTGCCAACAGCCACTCTGGAGAAGTGTACGGTGTGTCCTGAAACATGTAATAAACACAGCTTAGAGAGCATAGGGCACTTCCACTCATGGGCGTATACATTGGGAAAACTGAAAATCCACAAGACACAGGCACCCCAAAGTGTAGGGCTGCTCTGTTTACAAGAACCTCCAATTCGGTACATCTTAAATAGCCCAGGAAAGAGAAAAATGGATAAAGAAGTTGTGGTACTTATGCACAATGGCATATCACTCAGCCATGAAATCAATGTCATAAGGCTAGTAGCAGCATGATGAGTGGATTTAGGTACGATGACTCTAAGTGAAATAAGTCACACAGAAAAAGACACTTATCCTAAGATATCACTTATAGAGGGAATGTCAAAATCGCTACCCTTGAACTGAATTACAAAACAGAACAGAGTCACACTTTAGAAAACACACTATTTCTGCTTAACGGGAAAGGTCAGGTGGGGTGATGCATAACAGAAGGGTTTGAAATTAGCTCAGATACCGTTCCATAAGCCAAATATGTAATAGACAAGACCTACTCCCTGCTCAGTGAACTGGACTCAACACCCCCTATTCACCGCACAAGAATATATATGACTAGTAAGAACCTTAAAACCTATGTATTGCTATCTCTCGGGAAGTGAATCAAGAGGGTGTAAAGCGGCATAAACACAGCAGTGAAAAGCAGCTAAACCCCATTATAAAAATAAATTACTCAAAAAAAAACCCCAGAAAACAAAGATAGTGAAAGAGAGAGAAATTCTTACTAAATCCGTTCAGGGGCTGTGATGCCACCTGGATTGACCATATCTAGACCCACAGCTGGATGAGACATAAGCCTGGACACTCTTGGGGCTGAGAGGATTGGTGAGGTTGGGCGAGCAAACGCAGACCCTTTAAAGTAATACTGCCTGGTACCCATCCCATGGGTCCCAAATCTCCAGGTTCAAGGGCATCTTCCTACATCGAAAACATGCCTGGGAAACCCAGAAGATGGTACACCGTGTGATCGGGAAAGGTTTGTAAAATGCACCTCATTTCTCCTCTCCTTGTGCTCGGGTTCGCCATTCCAGCCGCTTTACTAACAATCTCCCTACTTGGAGAATCAGCACCGTTAACCTCCTGTTTCGTACAGGTTGCAATTTGTCCTGAGGATGAACGGGAAGAGGGGGAACCAATGAGAGACTAGCTCTAGGTGTTGGGACAGGCACAGGTCACTCTAGTTTCCCATCAGGAAGAAGAATGAACCACAGGCTCAGCCTGCCCCCCCGGAACCTGAATAGGGCCTGAAGCAATCCTGCGCTTTTGCGGCCAGCTCCCAAAAAAGCGACTTGACAAATGGAGCTCAGGGGCACTGCAATTCACAAACCTGCAGAGTTAGAAATGATAACTCTCGTCCACAAATATATTGAGGGAAGGCAAAGAAGAGGATTGGAAAGCAAGGCAGAATTGCAGGAAACAGTTTTCAGGAGGTAGATTCGACTCACCTTTAAAGCACATGAAAAGCGGCAAAACGTCCACAATGATGCCCTTGGCCAAAAAGGGCGTATGCGTTTTTTCCTGAATATAATCAGGGAAAAACGCATACGCCCTTTTTGGCCAACCAAGGAAGTCGGAAGGGCAAAGCAGCACTACAAAGTAGTCTCGCTTGCCATCGGTCAAAATGGCCATGCTGAAAAAAGTGTAAAAACCAGAAATGCAGGACAGGCCATGGAGACAAGGGAGCCTTGCTACGCTGATGGGCGGGATGTAAATTGCCAACAGCCACTCTGGAGAAGTGTACGGTGTGTCCTGAAACATGTAATAAACACAGCTTAGAGAGCATAGGGCACTTCCACTCATGGGCGTATACATTGGGAAAACTGAAAATCCACAAGACACAGGCACCCCAAAGTGTAGGGCTGCTCTGTTTACAAGAACCTCCAATTCGGTACATCTTAAATAGCCCAGGAAAGAGAAAAATGGATAAAGAAGTTGTGGTACTTATGCACAATGGCATATCACTCAGCCATGAAATCAATGTCATAAGGCTAGTAGCAGCATGATGAGTGGATTTAGGTAGGATGACTCTAAGTGAAATAAGTCACACAGAAAAAGACACTTATCCTAAGATATCACTTATAGAGGGAATGTCAAATTCGCTACCCTTGAACTGAATTACAAAACAGAACAGAGTCACACGTTTAGAAAACACACTATGGCTGCCTAACGGGAAAGGTCAGGTGGGGTGATGCATAAAAAAATGGTTTGAAATTAGCTCAGATACCGGTCCATAAGCCAAATATGTAATAGACAAGACCTACTCCCTGCTCAGTGAACTGGACTCAACACCCCCTATTCACCGCACAAGAATATATATGACTAGTAAGAATCTTAAAACCTATGTATTGCTATCTCTCGGGAAGTGAATCAAGAGGGTGGAAAGCGGCATAAACACAGCAGTGAAAAGCAGCTAAACCCCATTATAAAAATAAATTACTCAAAAAAAAAAACCCCATAAAACAAAGACAGTGAAAGAGAGAGAAATTCTTACAAAATCCGTTCAGGGGCTCTGAGGCCACCTGGATTGACCATATCTAGACCCACAGCTGGATGAGACAGAAGGCTGGACACTCTTGGGGCTGAGAGGATTGGTGAGGTTCGGCGAGCAAACGCAGACCCTTTAAAGTAATACTGCGTGGTACCCATCCCATGGGTCCCAAATCTCCAGGTTCAAGGGCATCTTCCTACATCGAAATCATGCCTGGGAAACCCAGAAGATGGTACACCGTGTGATCGGGAAAGGTTTCTAAAACACACCTCATTTCTCCTCTCCTTGTGCTCGGATTCGCCATTCCAGCCGCTTGACTAACAATCTCCCTACTTGGAGAATCAGCACCGTTAACCTCCTGTTTCGTACAGGTTGCAATTGGTCCTGAGGATGAACGGGAAGAGGGGGAACCAATGAGAGACTAGCTCTAGGTGTTGGGACAGGCACAGGTCACTCTAGTTTCCCATCAGGAAGAAGAATGAACCACAGGCTCAGCCGGCCCCCCCGGAACCAGAATAGGGCCTGAAGCAATCCTGCGCTTTTGCGGCCAGCTCCAAAAAAAGTGACTTGACAAATGGAGCTCAGGGGCACTGCAATTCACAAACCTGCAGAGTTAGAAATGATAACTCTCGTCCACAAATATATTGAGGGAAGGCAACGAAGAGGATTGGAAAGCAAGGCAGAATTGCAGGAAACAGATTTCAGGAGGTAGATTCGACTCGCCTTTAAAGCACATGAAAAGCGGCAAAACGTCCACAATGATGCCCTTGGGCAAAAAGGGCGTATGCGTTTTTTCCTGAATATATTCAGGAAAAAACGCATACGCCCTTTTTGGCCAAACAAGCAAGCCGGAAAGGCAAATCAGCACTACAAGGAAGTCTCGCTTGCCATCGGTAAAAAGGGCCATGCTGAAAAAAGTGTAAAAACCAGAAATGCAGGACAGGCCATGGAGAGAGACATGGGAGCCTTGCTACGCTGATGGGCGGGATGTAAATTGCCAACAGCCACTCTGGAGAAGTGTACGGTGTGTCCTGAAACATGTAATAAACACAGCTTAGAGAGCATAGGGCACTTCCACTCATGGGCGTATACATTGGGAAAACTGAAAATCCACAAGACACAGGCACCCCAAAGTGTAGGGCTGCTCTGTTTACAAGAACCTCCAATTCGGTACATCTTAAATAGCCCAGGAAAGAGAAAAATGGATAAAGAAGTTGTGGTACTTATGCACAATGGCATATCACTCAGCCATGAAATCAATGTCATAAGGCTAGTAGCAGCGTGATGAGTGGATTTAGGTAGGATGACTCTAAGTGAAATAAGTCACACAGAAAAAGACACTTATCCTAAGATATCACTTATAGAGGGAATGTCAAATTCGCTACCCTTGAACTGAATTACAAAACAGAACAGAGTCACACGTTTAGAAAACACACTATGGCTGCCTAACGGGAAAGGTCAGGTGGGGTGATGCATAAAAAAATGGTTTGAAATTAGCTCAGATACCGTTCCATAAGCCAAATATGTAATAGACAAGACCTACTCCCTGCTCAGTGAACTGGACTCAACACCCCCTATTCACCGCACAAGAATATATCTGACTAGTAAGAATCTTAAAACCTATGTATTGCTATCTCTCGGGAAGTGAATCAAGAGGGTGGAAAGCGGCATAAACACAGCAGTGAAAAGCAGCTAAACCCCATTATAAAAATAAATTACTCAAAAAAAAACCCCATAAAACAAAGACAGTGAAAGAGAGAGAAATTCTTACAAAATCCGTTCAGGGGCTCTGATGCCACCTGGATTGACCATATCTAGACCCACAGCTGGATGAGACAGAAGGCTGGACACTCTTGGGGCTGAGAGGATTGGTGAAGGTTGGGCGAGCAAACGCAGACCCTTTAAAGTAATACTGCGTGGTACCCATCCCATGGGTCCCAAATCTCCAGGTTCAAGGGCATCTTCCTACATCGAAAACATGCCTGGGAAACCCAGAAGATGGTACACCGTGTGATCGGGAAAGGTTTCTAAAACACACCTCATTTCTCCTCTCCTTGTGCTCGGGTTCGCCATTCCAGCCCCTTGACTAACAATCTCCCTACTTGGAGAATCAGCACCGTTAACCTCCTGTTTCGTACAGGTTGCAATTTGTCCTGAGGATGAACGGGAAGAGGGGGAACCAATGAGAGACTAGCTCTAGGTGTTGGGACAGGCACAGGTCACTCTATTTTCCCATCAGGAAGAAGAATGAACCACAGGCTCAGCCTGCCCCCCCGGAACCAGAATAGGGCCTGAAGCAATCCTGCGCTTTTGCGGCCAGCTCCCAAAAATGCGACTTGACAAATGGAGCTCAGGGGCACTGCAATTCACAAACATGCAGAGTTAGAAATGATAACTCTTGTCCACAAATACATTGAGGGAAGGCAACGAAGAGGATTGGAAAGCAAGGCAGAATTGCAGGAAACAGATTTCAGGAGGTAGATTCGACTCGCCTTTAAAGCACATGAAAAGCGGCAAAACGTCGACAATGATGCCCTTGGCCAAAAAGGGCGTATGCGTTTTTTCTGAATATATTCAGGAAAAAACGCATACGCCCTTTTTGGCCAAACAAGCAAGCCGGAAAGGCAAATCAGCACTACAAGGAAGTCTTGCTTGCCATCGGTAAAAAGGGCCATGCTGAAAAAAGTGTAAAAACCAGAAATGCAGGACAGGCCATGGAGACAAGGAAGCCATGCTACGCTGATGGGCGGGATGTAAATTGCCAACAGCCACTCTGGAGAAGTGTACGGTGTGTTCTGAAACATGTAATAAACACAGCTTAGAGAGCATAGGGCACTTCCACTCATGGGCGTATACATTGGGAAAACTGAAAATCCACAAGACACAGGCACCCCAAAATGTAGGGCTGCTCTGTTTACGAGAACCTCCACTTCGGTACAAATTAAATAGCCCAGGAAAGAGAAAAATGGATAAAGAAGTTGTGGTACTTATGCACAATGGCATATCACTCAGCCATGAAATCAATGTCATAAGGCTAGTAGCAGCATGATGAGTGGATTTAAGTACGATGACTCTAAGTGAAATAAGTCACACAGAAAAAGACACTTATCCTAAGATATCACTTATAGAGGGAATGTCAAAATCGCTACCCTTGAACTGAATTACAAAACAGAACACAGTCACACTTTAGAAAACACACTATGGCTGCTTAACGGGAAAGGTCAGGTGGGGTGATGCATAAAAGAAGGGTTTGAAATTAGCTCAGATACCGTTCCATAAGCCAAATATGTAATAGACAAGACCTACTCCCTGCTCAGTGAACTGGACTCAACACCCCCTATTCACCGCACAAGAATATATCTGACTAGTAAGAATCTTAAAACCTATGTATTGCTATCTCTCGGGAAGTGAATCAAGAGGGTGTAAAGCGGCATAAACACAGCAGTGAAAAGCAGCTAAACCCCATTATAAAAATAAATTACTCAAAAAAACCCCATAAAACAAAGACAGTGAAAGAGAGAGAAATTCTTACAAAATCCGTTCAGGGGCTCTGATGCCACCTGGATTGACCATATCTAGACCCACAGCTGGATGAGACAGAAGGCTGGACACTCTTGGGGCTGAGAGGATTGGTGAAGGTTGGGCGAGCAAACGCAGACCCTTTAAAGTAATACTGCGTGGTACCCATCCCATGGGTCCCAAATCTCCAGGTTCAAGGGCATCTTCCTACATCGAACACATGCCTGGGAAACCCAGAAGATGGTACACCGTGTGATCGGGAAAGGTTTCTAAAACACACCTCATTTCTCCTCTCCTTGTGCTCGGGTTCACCATTCCAGCCGCTTGACTAACAATCTCCCTACTTGGAGAATCAGCACCGTTACCCTCCTGTTTCGTACAGGTTGCAATTTGTCCTGAGGATGAACGGGAAGAGGGGGAACCAATGAGAGACTAGCTCTAGGTGTTGGGACAGGCACAGGTCACTCTATTTTTCCATCAGGAAGAAGAATGAACCACAGGCTCAGCCTGCCCCCCCGGAACCAGAATAGGGCCTGAAGCAATCCTGCGCTTTTGCGGTCAGCTCCCAAACAAGCGACTTGACAAATGGAGCTCAGGGGCACTGCAATTCACAAACCTGCAGAGTTAGAAATGATAACTCTTGTCCACAAATATATTGAGGGAAGGCAACGAAGAGGATTGGAAAGCAAGGCAGAATTGCAGGAAACAGATTTCAGGAGGTAGATTCGACGCGCCTTTAAAGCACATGAAAAGCGGCAAAACGTCGACAATGATGCCCTTGGCCAAAAAGGGCGTATGCGTTTTTTCTGAATATATTCAGGAAAAAACGCATACGCCCTTTTTGGCCAAACAAGCAAGCCGGAAAGGCAAATCAGCACTACAAGGAAGTCTTGCTTGCCATCGGTAAAAAGGGCCATGCTGAAAAAAGTGTAAAAACCAGAAATGCAGGACAGGCCATGGAGACAAGGGAGCCATGCTACGCTGATGGGCGGGATGTAAATTGCCAACAGCCACTCTGGAGAAGTGTACGGTGTGTTCTGAAACATGTAATAAACACAGCTTAGAGAGCATAGGGCACTTCCACTCATGGGCGTATACATTGGGAAAACTGAAAATCCACAAGACACAGGCACCCCAAAATGTAGGGCTGCTCTGTTTACGAGAACCTCCACTTCGGTACAAATTAAATAGCCCAGGAAAGAGAAAAATGGATAAAGAAGTTGTGGTACTTATGCACAATGGCATATCACTCAGCCATGAAATCAATGTCATAAGGCTAGTAGCAGCATGATGAGTGGATTTAAGTACGATGACTCTAAGTGAAATAAGTCACACAGAAAAAGACACTTATCCTAAGATATCACTTATAGAGGGAATGTCAAAATCGCTACCCTTGAACTGAATTACAAAACAGAACACAGTCACACTTTAGAAAACACACTATGGCTGCTTAACGGGAAAGGTCAGGTGGGGTGATGCATAAAAGAAGGGTTTGAAATTAGCTCAGATACCGTTCCATAAGCCAAATATGTAATAGACAAGACCTACTCCCTGCTCAGTGAACTGGACTCAACACCCCCTATTCACCGCACAAGAATATATCTGACTAGTAAGAATCTTAAAACCTATGTATTGCTATCTCTCGGGAAGTGAATCAAGAGGGTGGAAAGCGGCATAAACACAGCAGTGAAAAGCAGCTAAACCCCATTATAAAAATAAATTACTCAAAAAAAACCCCCATAAAACAAAGACAGTGAAAGAGAGAGAAATTCTTACTAAATCCGTTCAGGGGCTCTGATGCCACCTAGATTGACCATATCTAGACCCACAGCTGGATGAGACAGAAGGCTGGACACTCTTGGGGCTGAGAGGATTGGTGAGGTTGGGCGAGCAAACGCAGACCCTTTAAAGTAATACTGCCTGGTACCCATCCCATGGGTCCCAAATCTCCAGGTTCAAGGGCATCTTCCTACATCGAAAACATGCCTGGGAAACCCAGAAGATGGTACACCGTGTGATCGGGAAAGGTTTCTAAAACACAACTCATTTCTCCTCTCCTTGTGCTCGGGTTCGCCATTCCAGCCGCTTGACTAACAATCTCCCTACTTGGAGAATCAGCACCGTTAACCTCCTGTTTCGTACAGGTTGCAATTTGTCCTGAGGATGAACGGGAAGAGGGGGAACCAATGAGAGACTAGCTCTAGGTGTTGGGACAGGCACAGGTCACTCTAGTTTCCCATCAGGAAGAAGAATGAACCACAGGCTCAGCCTGCCCCCCCGGAACCAGAATAGGGCCTGAAGCAATCCTGCGCTTTTGCGGCCAGCTCCCAAAAAAGCGACTTGACAAATGGAGCTCAGGGGCACTGCAATTCACAAACCTGCAGAGTTAGAAATGATAACTCTCGTCCACAAATATATTGAGGGAAGGCAACGAAGAGGATTGGAAAGCAAGGCAGAATTGCAGGAAACAGATTTCAGGAGGTAGATTCGACTCGCCTTTAAAGCACATGAAAAGCGGCAAAACGTCGACAATGATGCCCTTGGCCAAAAAGGGCGTATGCGTTTTTTCCTGAATATATTCAGGAAAAAACGCATACGCCCTTTTTGGCCAACCAAGCAAGCCGGAAAGGCAAATCACCACTCCAAGGAAGTCTTGCTTGCCATCGGTAAAAAGGGCCATGCTGAAAAAAGTGTAAAAACCAGAAATGCAGGACAGGCCATGGAGACATGGGAGCCTTGCTACGCTGATGGGCGGGATGTAAATTGCTAACAGCCACTCTGGAGAAGTGTACGGTGTGTCCTGAAACATGTAATAAACACAGCTTAGAGAGCATAGGGCACTTCCACTCATGGGCGTATACATTGGGAAAACTGAAAATCCACAAGACACAGGCACCCCAAAGTGTAGGGCTGCTCTGTTTACAAGAACCTCCAATTCGGTACACCTTAAATAGCCCAGGAAAGAGAAAAATGGATAAAGAAGTTGTGGTACTTATGCACAATGGCATATCACTCAGCCATGAAAACAATGTCATAAGGCTAGTAGCAGCGTGATGAGTGGATTTAGGTAGGATGACTCTAAGTGAAATAAGTCACACAGAAAAAGACACTTATCCTAAGATATCACTTATAGAGGGAATGTCAAATTCGCTACCCTTGAACTGAATTACAAAACAGAACAGAGTCACACGTTTAGAAAACACACTATGGCTGCCTAACGGGAAAGGTCAGGTGGGGTGATGCATAAAAAAATGGTTTGAAATTAGCTCAGATACCGTTCCATAAGCCAAATATGTAATAGACAAGACCTACTCCCTGCTCAGTGAACTGGACTCAACACCCCCTATTCACCGCACAAGAATATATCTGACTAGTAAGAATCTTAAAACCTATGTATTGCTATCTCTCGGGAAGTGAATCAAGAGGGTGGAAAGCGGCATAAACACAGCAGTGAAAAGCAGCTAAACCCCATTATAAAAATAAATTACTCAAAAAAAAAAACCCCATAAAACAAAGACAGTGAAAGAGAGAGAAATTCTTACAAAATCCGTTCAGGGGCTCTGATGCCACCTGGATTGACCATATCTAGACCCACAGCTGGATGAGACAGAAGGCTGGACACTCTTGGGGCTGAGAGGATTGGTGAGGTTCGGCGAGCAAACGCAGACCCTTTAAAGTAATACTGCCTGGTACCCATCCCATGGGTCCCAAATCTCCAGGTTCAAGGGCATCTTCCTACATCGAAATCATGCCTGGGAAACCCAGAAGATGGTACACCGTGTGATCGGGAAAGGTTTCTAAAACACACCTCATTTCTCCTCTCCTTGTGCTCGGATTCGCCATTCCAGCCGCTTGACTAACAATCTCCCTACTTGGAGAATCAGCACCGTTAACCTCCTGTTTCGTACAGGTTGCAATTGGTCCTGAGGATGAACGGGAAGAGGGGGAACCAATGAGAGACTAGCTCTAGGTGTTGGGACAGGCACAGGTCACTCTAGTTTCCCATCAGGAAGAAGAATGAACCACAGGCTCAGCCGGCCCCCCCGGAACAAGAATAGGGCCTGAAGCAATCCTGCGCTTTTGCGGCCAGCTCCAAAAAAAGCGACTTGACAAATGGAGCTCAGGGGCACTGCAATTCACAAACCTGCAGAGTTAGAAATGATAACTCTCGTCCACAAATATATTGAGGGAAGGCAACGAAGAGGATTGGAAAGCAAGGCAGAATTGCAGGAAACAGATTTCAGGAGGTAGATTCGACTCGCCTTTAAAGCACATGAAAAGCGGCAAAACGTCCACAATGATGCCCTTGGCCAAAAAGGGCGTATGCGTTTTTTCCTGAATATATTCAGGAAAAAACGCATACGCCCTTTTTGGCCAAACAAGCAAGCCGGAAAGGCAAATCAGCACTACAAGGAAGTCTCGCTTGCCATCGGTAAAAAGGGCCATGCTGAAAAAAGTGTAAAAACCAGAAATGCAGGACAGGCCATGGAGAGAGACATGGGAGCCTTGCTACGCTGATGGGCGGGATGTAAATTGCCAACAGCCACTCTGGAGAAGTGTACGGTGTGTCCTGAAACATGTAATAAACACAGCTTAGAGAGCATAGGGCACTTCCACTCATGGGCGTATACATTGGGAAAACTGAAAATCCACAAGACACAGGCACCCCAAAGTGTAGGGCTGCTCTGTTTACAAGAACCTCCAATTCGGTACATCTTAAATAGCCCAGGAAAGAGAAAAATGGATAAAGAAGTTGTGGTACTTATGCACAATGGCATATCACTCAGCCATGAAATCAATGTCATAAGGCTAGTAGCAGCGTGATGAGTGCATGTAGGTAGGATGACTCTAAGTGAAATAAGTCACACAGAAAAAGACACTTATCCTAAGATATCACTTATAGAGGGAATGTCAAATTCGCTACCCTTGAACTGAATTACAAAACAGAACAGAGTCACACGTTTAGAAAACACACTATGGCTGCCTAACGGGAAAGGTCAGGTGGGGTGATGCATAAAAAAATGGTTTGAAATTAGCTCAGATACCGTTCCATAAGCCAAATATGTAATAGACAAGACCTACTCCCTGCTCAGTGAACTGGACACAACACCCCCTATTCACCGCACAAGAATATATCTGACTAGTAAGAATCTTAAAACCTATGTATTGCTATCTGTCGGGAAGTGAATCAAGAGGGTGGAAAGCGGCATAAACACAGCAGTGAAAAGCAGCTAAACCCCATTATAAAAATAAATTACTCAAAAAAAAACCCCATAAAACAAAGACAGTGAAAGAGAGAGAAATTCTTACTAAATCCGTTCAGGGGCTCTGATGCCACCTGGATTGACCATATCTAGACCCACAGCTGGATGAGACAGAAGGCTGGACACTCTTGGGGCTGAGAGGATTGGTGAAGGTTGGGCGAGCAAACGCAGACCCTTTAAAGTAATACTGCCTGGTACCCATCCCATGGGTCCCAAATCTCTAGGTTCAAGGGCATCTTCCTACATCGAAAACATGCCTGGGAAACCCAGAAGATGGTACACCGTGTGATCGGGAAAGGTTTCTAAAACACACCTCATTTCTCCTCTCCTTGTGCTCGGGTTCGCCATTCCAGCCGCTTGACTAACAATCTCCCTACTTGGAGAATCAGCACCGTTAACCTCCTGTTTCGTACAGGTTGCAATTTGTCCTGAGGATGAACGGGAAGAGGGGGAACCAATGAGAGACTAGCTCTAGGTGTTGGGACAGGCACAGGTCACTCTATTTTCCCATCAGGAAGAAGAATGAAACACAGGCTCAGCCTGCCCCCCCGGAACCAGAATAGGGCCTGAAGCAATCCTGCGCTTTTGCGGCCAGCTCCCAAAAATGCGACTTGACAAATGGAGCTCAGGGGCACTGCAATTCACAAACCTGCAGAGTTAGAAATGATAACTCTTGTCCACAAATATATTGAGGGAAGGCAACGAAGAGGATTGGAAAGCAAGGCAGAATTGCAGGAAACAGATTTCAGGAGGTAGATTCGACTCGCCTTTAAAGCACATGAAAAGCGGCAAAACGTCGACAATGATGCCCTTGGCCAAAAAGGGCGTATGCGTTTTTTCTGAATATATTCAGGAAAAAACGCATACGCCCTTTTTGGCCAAACAAGCAAGCCGGAAAGGCAAATCAGCACTACAAGGAAGTCTTGCTTGCCATCGGTCAAAAGGGCCATGCTGAAAAAAGTGTAAAAACCAGAAATGCAGGACAGGCCATGGAGACAAGGGAGCCTTGCTACGCTGATGGGCGGGATGTAAATTGCCAACAGTCACTCTGGAGAAGTGTACGGTGTGTCCTGAAACATGTAATAAACACAGCTTAGAGAGCATAGGGCACTTCCACTCATGGGCGTATACATTGGGAAAACTGAAAATCCACAAGACACAGGCACCCCAAAATGTAGGGCTGCTCTGTTTACGAGAACCTCCACTTCGGTACAAATTAAATAGCCCAGGAAAGAGAAAAATGGATAAAGAAGTTGTGGTACTTATGCACAATGGCATATCACTCAGCCATGAAATCAATGTCATAAGGCTAGTAGCAGCATGATGAGTGGATTTAAGTACGATGACTCTAAGTGAAATAAGTCACACAGAAAAAGACACTTATCCTAAGATATCACTTATAGAGGGAATGTCAAAATCGCTACCCTTGAACTGAATTACAAAACAGAACACAGTCACACTTTAGAAAACACACTATGGCTGCTTAACGGGAAAGGTCAGGTGGGGTGATGCATAAAAGAAGGGTTTGAAATTAGCTCAGATACCGTTCCATAAGCCAAATATGTAATAGACAAGACCTACTCCCTGCTCAGTGAACTGGACTCAACACCCCCTATTCACCGCACAAGAATATATCTGACTAGTAAGAATCTTAAAACCTATGTATTGCTATCTCTCGGGAAGTGAATCAAGAGGGTGTAAAGCGGCATAAACACAGCAGTGAAAAGCAGCTAAACCCCATTATAAAAATAAATTACTCAAAAAAACCCCATAAAACAAAGACAGTGAAAGAGAGAGAAATTCTTACAAAATCCGTTCAGGGGCTCTGATGCCACCTGGATTGACCATATCTAGACCCACAGCTGGATGAGACAGAAGGCTGGACACTCTTGGGGCTGAGAGGATTGGTGAGGTTGGGCGAGCAAACGCAGACCCTTTAAAGTAATACTGCCTGGTACCCATCCCATGGGTCCCAAATCTCCAGGTTCAAGGGCATCTTCCTACATCGAAAACATGCCTGGGAAACCCAGAAGATGGTACACCGTGTGATCGGGAAAGGTTTCTAAAACACACCTCATTTCTCCTCTCCTTGTGCTCGGGTTCGCCATTCCAGCCGCTTGACTAACAATCTCCCTACTTGGAGAATCAGCACCGTTAACCTCCTGTTTCGTACAGGTTGCAATTTGTCCTGAGGATGAACGGGAAGAGGGGGAACCAATGAGAGACTAGCTCTAGGTGTTGGGACAGGCACAGGTCACTCTAGTTTCCCATCAGGAAGAAGAATGAACCACAGGCTCAGCCTGCCCCCCCGGAACCAGAATAGGGCCTGAAGCAATCCTGCGCTTTTGCGGCCAGCTCCCAAAAAAGCGACTTGACAAATGGAGCTCAGGGGCACTGCAATTCACAAACCTGCAGAGTTAGAAATGATAACTCTCGTCCACAAATATATTGAGGGAAGGCAACGAAGAGGATTGGAAAGCAAGGCAGAATTGCAGGAAACAGATTTCAGGAGGTAGATTCGACTCGCCTTTAAAGCACATGAAAAGCGGCAAAACGTCCACAATGATGCCCTTGGCCAAAAAGGGCGTATGCGTTTTTTCCTGAATATATTCAGGAAAAAACGCATACGCCCTTTTTGGCCAACCAAGCAAGCCGGAAAGGCAAATCACCACTCCAAGGAAGTCTCGCTTGCCATCGGTAAAAAGGGCCATGCTGAAAAAAGTGTAAAAACCAGAAATGCAGGACAGGCCATGGAGACATGGGAGCCTTGCTACGCTGATGGGCGGGATGTAAATTGCTAACAGCCACTCTGGAGAAGTGTACGGTGTGTCCTGAAACATGTAATAAACACAGCTTAGAGAGCATAGGGCACTTCCACTCATGGGCGTATACATTGGGAAAACTGAAAATCCACAAGACACAGGCACCCCAAAGTGTAGGGCTGCTCTGTTTACAAGAACCTCCAATTCGGTACACCTTAAATAGCCCAGGAAAGAGAAAAATGGATAAAGAAGTTGTGGTACTTATGCACAATGGCATATCACTCAGCCATGAAAACAATGTCATAAGGCTAGTAGCAGCGTGATGAGTGCATGTAGGTAGGATGACTCTAAGTGAAATAAGTCACACAGAAAAAGACACTTATCCTAAGATATCACTTATAGAGGGAATGTCAAATTCGCTACCCTTGAACTGAATTACAAAACAGAACAGAGTCACACGTTTAGAAAACACACTATGGCTGCCTAACGGGAAAGGTCAGGTGGGGTGATGCATAAAAAAATGGTTTGAAATTAGCTCAGATACCGTTCCATAAGCCAAATATGTAATAGACAAGACCTACTCCCTGCTCAGTGAACTGGACTCAACACCCCCTATTCACCGCACAAGAATATATCTGACTAGTAAGAATCTTAAAACCTATGTATTGCTATCTCTCGGGAAGTGAATCAAGAGGGTGGAAAGCGGCATAAACACAGCAGTGAAAAGCAGCTAAACCCCATTATAAAAATAAATTACTCAAAAAAAAACCCCATAAAACAAAGACAGTGAAAGAGAGAGAAATTCTTACTAAATCCGTTCAGGGGCTCTGATGCCACCTGGATTGACCATATCTAGACCCACAGCTGGATGAGACAGAAGGCTGGACACTCTTGGGGCTGAGAGGATTGGTGAAGGTTGGGCGAGCAAACGCAGACCCTTTAAAGTAATACTGCCTGGTACCCATCCCATGGGTCCCAAATCTCCAGGTTCAAGGGCATCTTCCTACATCGAAAACATGCCTGGGAAACCCAGAAGATGGTACACCGTGTGATCGGGAAAGGTTTCTAAAACACACCTCATTTCTCCTCTCCTTGTGCTCGGGTTCGCCATTCCAGCCGCTTGACTAACAATCTCCCTACTTGGAGAATCAGCACCGTTAACCTCCTGTTTCGTACAGGTTGCAATTTGTCCTGAGGATGAACGGGAAGAGGGGGAACCAATGAGAGACTAGCTCTAGGTGTTGGGACAGGCACAGGTCACTCTATTTTCCCATTAGGAAGAAGAATGAACCACAGGCTCAGCCTGCCCCCCCCGGAACCAGAATAGGGCCTGAAGCAATCCTGCGCTTTTGCGGCCAGCTCCCAAAAATGCGACTTGACAAATGGAGCTCAGGGGCACTGCAATTCACAAACCTGCAGAGTTAGAAATGATAACTCTTGTCCACAAATATATTGAGGGAAGGCAACGAAGAGGATTGGAAAGCAAGGCAGAATTGCAGGAAACAGATTTCAGGAGGTAGATTCGACTCGCCTTTAAAGCACATGAAAAGCGGCAAAACGTCGACAATGATGCCCTTGGCCAAAAAGGGCGTATGCGTTTTTTCTGAATATATTCAGGAAAAAACGCATACGCCCTTTTTGGCCAAACAAGCAAGCCGGAAAGGCAAATCAGCACTACAAGGAAGTCTTGCTTGCCATCGGTCAAAAGGGCCATGCTGAAAAAAGTGTAAAAACCAGAAATGCAGGACAGGCCATGGAGACAAGGGAGCCTTGCTACGCTGATGGGCGGGATGTAAATTGCCAACAGCCACTCTGGAGAAGTGTACGGTGTGTCCTGAAACATGTAATAAACACAGCTTAGAGAGCATAGGGCACTTCCACTCATGGGCGTATACATTGGGAAAACTGAAAATCCACAAGACACAGGCACCCCAAAATGTAGGGCTGCTCTGTTTACGAGAACCTCCACTTCGGTACAAATTAAATAGCCCAGGAAAGAGAAAAATGGATAAAGAAGTTGTGGTACTTATGCACAATGGCATATCACTCAGCCATGAAATCAATGTCATAAGGCTAGTAGCAGCATGATGAGTGGATTTAAGTACGATGACTCTAAGTGAAATAAGTCACACAGAAAAAGACACTTATCCTAAGATATCACTTATAGAGGGAATGTCAAAATCGCTACCCTTGAACTGAATTACAAAACAGAACACAGTCACACTTTAGAAAACACACTATGGCTGCTTAACGGGAAAGGTCAGGTGGGGTGATGCATAAAAGAAGGGTTTGAAATTAGCTCAGATACCGTTCCATAAGCCAAATATGTAATAGACAAGACCTACTCCCTGCTCAGTGAACTGGACTCAACACCCCCTATTCACCGCACAAGAATATATCTGACTAGTAAGAATCTTAAAACCTATGTATTGCTATCTCTCGGGAAGTGAATCAAGAGGGTGTAAAGCGGCATAAACACAGCAGTGAAAAGCAGCTAAACCCCATTATAAAAATAAATTACTCAAAAAAACCCCATAAAACAAAGACAGTGAAAGAGAGAGAAATTCTTACAAAATCCGTTCAGGGGCTCTGATGCCACCTGGATTGACCATATCTAGACCCACAGCTGGATGAGACAGAAGGCTGGACACTCTTGGGGCTGAGAGGATTGGTGAAGGTTGGGCGAGCAAACGCAGACCCTTTAAAGTAATAATGCGTGGTACCCATCCCAGGGTCCCAAATCTCCAGGTTCAAGGGCATCTTCCTACTTCGAACACATCCCTGGGAAACCCAGAAGATGGTACACCGTGTGATCGGGAAAGGTTTCTAAAACACACCTCATTTCTCCTCTCCTTGTGCTCGGGTTCACCATTCCAGCCGCTTGACTAACAATCTCCCTACTTGGAGAATCAGCACCGTTAACCTCCTGTTTCGTACAGGTTGCAATTGGTCCTGAGGATGAACGGGAAGAGGGGGAACCAATGAGAGACTAGCTCTAGGTGTTGGGACAGGCACAGGTCACTCTATTTTTCCATCAGGAAGAAGAATGAACCACAGGCTCAGCCTGCCCCCCCGGAACCAGAATAGGGCCTGAAGCAATCCTGCGCTTTTGCGGCCAGCTCCCAAAAAAGCGACTTGACAAATGGAGCTCAGGGGCACTGCAATTCACAAACCTGCAGAGTTAGAAATGATAACTCTTGTCCACAAATATATTGAGGGAAGGCAACGAAGAGGATTGGAAAGCAAGGCAGAATTGCAGGAAACAGATTTCAGGAGGTAGATTCGACTCGCCTTTAAAGCACATGAAAAGCGGCAAAACGTCCACAATGATGCCCTTGGCCAAAAAGGGCGTATGCGTTTTTTCTGAATATATTCAGGAAAAAACGCATACGCCCTTTTTGGCCAAACAAGCAAGCCGGAAAGGCAAATCAGCACTACAAGGAAGTCTTGCTTGCCATCGGTAAAAAGGGCCATGCTGAAAAAAGTGTAAAAACCAGAAATGCAGGACAGGCCATGGAGACATGGGAGCCTTGCTACGCTGATGGGCGGGATGTAAATTGCTAACAGCCACTCTGGAGAAGTGTACGGTGTGTCCTGAAACATGTAATAAACACAGCTTACAGAGCATAGGGCACTTCCACTCATGGGCGTATACATTGGGAAAACTGAAAATCCACAAGACACAGGCACCCCAAAGTGTAGGGCTGCTCTGTTTACAAGAACCTCCAATTCGGTACATCTTAAATAGCCCAGGAAAGAAAAAAATGGATAAAGAAGTTGTGGTACTTATGCACAATGGCATATCACTCAGCCATGAAAACAATGTCATAAGGCTAGTAGCAGCGTGATGAGTGCATTTAGGTACGATGACTATAAGTGAAATAAGTCACACAGAAAAAGACACTTATCCTAAGATATCACTTATAGAGGGAATGTCAAATTCGCTACCCTTGAACTGAATTACAAAACAGAACAGAGTCACACGTTTAGAAAACACACTATGGCTGCCTAACGGGAAAGGTCAGGTGGGGTGATGCATAAAAAAATGGTTTGAAATTAGCTCAGATACCGTTCCATAAGCCAAATATGTAATAGACAAGACCTACTCCCTGCTCAGTGAACTGGACTCAACACCCCCTATTCACCGCACAAGAATATATCTGACTAGTAAGAATCTTAAAACCTATGTATTGCTATCTCTCGGGAAGTGAATCAAGAGGGTGTAAAGCGGCATAAACACAGCAGTGAAAAGCAGCTAAACCCCATTATAAAAATAAATTACTCAAAAAAAACCCCCATAAAACAAAGACAGTGAAAGAGAGAGAAATTCTTACTAAATCCGTTCAGGGGCTCTGATGCCACCTAGATTGACCATATCTAGACCCACAGCTGGATGAGACATAAGGCTGGACATTCTTGGGGCTGAGAGGATTGGTGAGGTTGGGCGAGCAAACGCAGACCCTTTAAAGTAATACTGCCTGGTACCCATCCCATGGGTCCCAAATCTCCAGGTTCAAGGGCATCTTCCTACATCGAAAACATGCCTGGGAAACCCAGAAGATGGTACACCGTGTGATCGGGAAAGGTTTCTAAAACACACCTCATTTCTCCTCTCCTTGTGCTCGGGTTCGCCATTCCAGCCGCTTGACTAACAATCTCCCTACTTGGAGAATCAGCACCGTTAACCTCCTGTTTCGTACAGGTTGCAATTTGTCCTGAGGATGAACGGGAAGAGGGGGAACCAATGAGAGACTAGCTCTAGGTGTTGGGACAGGCACAGGTCACTCTAGTTTCCCATCAGGAAGAAGAATGAAACACAGGCTCAGCCTGCCCCCCCGGAACCAAAATAGGGCCTGAAGCAATCCTGCGCTTTTGCGGCCAGCTCCCAAAAAAGCGACTTGACAAATGGAGCTCAGGGGCACTGCAATTCACAAACCTGCAGAGTTAGAAATGATAACTCTCGTCCACAAATATATTGAGGGAAGGCAACGAAGAGGATTGGAAAGCAAGGCAGAATTGCAGGAAACAGATTTCAGGAGGTAGATTCGACTCGCCTTTAAAGCACATGAAAAGCGGCAAAACGTCGACAATGATGCCCTTGGCCAAAAAGGGCGTATGCGTTTTTTCCTGAATATATTCAGGAAAAAACGCATACGCCCTTTTTGGCCAACCAAGCAAGCCGGAAAGGCAAATCACCACTCCAAGGAAGTCTCGCTTGCCATCGGTAAAAAGGGCCATGCTGAAAAAAGTGTAAAAACCAGAAATGCAGGACAGGCCATGGAGACATGGGAGCCTTGCTACGCTGATGGGCGGGATGTAAATTGCTAACAGCCACTCTGGAGAAGTGTACGGTGTGTCCTGAAACATGTAATAAACACAGCTTAGAGAGCATAGGGCACTTCCACTCATGGGCGTATACATTGGGAAAACTGAAAATCCACAAGACACAGGCACCCCAAAGTGTAGGGCTGCTCTGTTTACAAGAACCTCCAATTCGGTACACCTTAAATAGCCCAGGAAAGAGAAAAATCGATAAAGAAGTTGTGGTACTTATGCACAATGGCATATCACTCAGCCATGAAAACAATATCATAAGGCTAGTAGCAGCGTGATGAGTGCATTTAGGTACGATGACTGTAAGTGAAATAAGTCACACAGAAAAAGACACTTATCCTAACATATCACTTATAGAGGGAATGTCAAATTCGCTACCCTTGAACTGAATTACAAAACAGAACAGAGTCACACGTTTAGAAAACACACTATGGCTGCCTAACGGGAAAGGTCAGGTGGGGTGATGCATAAAAAAATGGTTTGAAATTAGCTCAGATACCGTTCCATAAGCCAAATATGTAATAGACAAGACCTACTCCCTGCTCAGTGAACTGGACTCAACACCCCCTATTCACCGCACAAGAATATATCTGACTAGTAAGAATCTTAAAACCTATGTATTGCTATCTCTCGGGAAGTGAATCAAGAGGGTGGAAAGCGGCATAAACACAGCAGTGAAAAGCAGCTAAACCCCATTATAAAAATAAATTACTCAAAAAAAAAACCCCATAAAACAAAGACAGTGAAAGAGAGAGAAATTCTTACAAAATCCGTTCAGGGGCTCTGATGCCACCTGGATTGACCATATCTAGACCCACAGCTGGATGAGACAGAAGGCTGGACACTCTTGGGGCTGAGAGGATTGGTGAGGTTCGGCGAGCAAACGCAGACCCTTTAAAGTAATACTGCCTGGTACCCATCCCATGGGTCCCAAATCTCCAGGTTCAAGGGCATCTTCCTACATCGAAATCATGCCTGGGAAACCCAGAAGATGGTACACCGTGTGATCGGGAAAGGTTTCTAAAACACACCTCATTTCTCCTCTCCTTGTGCTCGGATTCGCCATTCCAGCCGCTTGACTAACAATCTCCCTACTTGGAGAATCAGCACCGTTAACCTCCTGTTTCATACAGGTTGCAATTGGTCCTGAGGATGAACGGGAAGAGGGGGAACCAATGAGAGACTAGCTCTAGGTGTTGGGACAGGCACAGGTCACTCTAGTTTCCCATCAGGAAGAAGAATGAACCACAGGCTCAGCCGGCCCCCCCGGAACCAGAATAGGGCCTGAAGCAATCCTGCGCTTTTGCGGCCAGCTCCAAAAAAAGCGACTTGACAAATGGAGCTCAGGGGCACTGCAATTCACAAACCTGCAGAGTTAGAAATGATAACTCTCGTCCACAAATATATTGAGGGAAGGCAACGAAGAGGATTGGAAAGCAAGGCAGAATTGCAGGAAACAGATTTCAGGAGGTAGATTCGACTCGCCTTTAAAGCACATGAAAAGCGGCAAAACGTCCACAATGATGCCCTTGGCCAAAAAGGGCGTATGCGTTTTTTCCTGAATATATTCAGGAAAAAACGCATACGCCCTTTTTGGCCAAACAAGCAAGCCGGAAAGGCAAATCAGCACTACAAGGAAGTCTTGCTTGCCATCGGTAAAAAAGGCCATGCTGAAAAAAGTGTAAAAACCAGAAATGCAGGACAGGCCATGGAGAGAGACATGGGAGCCTTGCTACGCTGATGGGCGGGATGTAAATTGCCAACAGCCACTCTGGAGAAGTGTACGGTGTGTCCTGAAACATGTAATAAACACAGCTTAGAGAGCATAGGGCACTTCCACTCATGGGCGTATACATTGGGAAAACTGAAAATCCACAAGACACAGGCACCCCAAAGTGTAGGGCTGCTCTGTTTACAAGAACCTCCAATTCGGTACATCTTAAATAGCCCAGGAAAGAGAAAAATGGATAAAGAAGTTGTGGTACTTATGCACAATGGCATATCACTCAGCCATGAAATCAATGTCATAAGGCTAGTAGCAGCGTGATGAGTGCATGTAGGTAGGATGACTCTAAGTGAAATAAGTCACACAGAAAAAGACACTTATCCTAAGATATCACTTATAGAGGGAATGTCAAATTCGCTACCCTTGAACTGAATTACAAAACAGAACAGAGTCACACGTTTAGAAAACACACTATGGCTGCTTAACGGGAAAGGTCAGGTGGGGTGATGCATAAAAAAATGGTTTGAAATTAGCTCAGATACCGTTCCATAAGCCAAATATGTAATAGACAAGACCTACTCCCTGCTCAGTGAACTGGACACAACACCCCCTATTCACCGCACAAGAATATATCTGACTAGTAAGAATCTTAAAACCTATGTATTGCTATCTCTCGGGAAGTGAATCAAGAGGGTGGAAAGCGGCATAAACACAGCAGTGAAAAGCAGCTAAACCCCATTATAAAAATAAATTACTCAAAAAAAAACCCCATAAAACAAAGACAGTGAAAGAGAGAGAAATTCTTACAAAATCCGTTCAGGGGCTCTGATGCCACCTGGATTGACCATATCTAGACCCACAGCTGGATGAGACAGAAGGCTGGACACTCTTGGGGCTGAGAGGATTGGTGAAGGTTGGGCGAGCAAACGCAGACCCTTTAAAGTAATACTGCCTGGTACCCATCCCATGGGTCCCAAATCTCCAGGTTCAAGGGCATCTTCCTACATCGAAAACATGCCTGGGAAACCCAGAAGATGGTACACCGTGTGATCGGGAAAGGTTTCTAAAACACACCTCATTTCTCCTCTCCTTGTGCTCGGGTTCGCCATTCCAGCCGCTTGACTAACAATCTCCCTACTTGGAGAATCAGCACCGTTACCCTCCTGTTTCGTACAGGTTGCAATTTGTCCTGAGGATGAACGGGAAGAGGGGGAACCAATGAGAGACTAGCTCTAGGTGTTGGGACAGGCACAGGTCACTCTATTTTCCCATCAGGAAGAAGAATGAACCACAGGCTCAGCCTGCCCCCCCGGAACCAGAATAGGGCCTGAAGCAATCCTGCGCTTTTGCGGCCAGCTCCCAAAAATGCGACTTGACAAATGGAGCTCAGGGGCACTGCAATTCACAAACCTGCAGAGTTAGAAATGATAACTCTTGTCCACAAATATATTGAGGGAAGGCAACGAAGAGGATTGGAAAGCAAGGCAGAATTGCAGGAAACAGATTTCAGGAGGTAGATTCGACTCGCCTTTAAAGCACATGAAAAGCGGCAAAACGTCGACAATGATGCCCTTGGCCAAAAAGGGCGTATGCGTTTTTTTTGAATATATTCAGGAAAAAACGCATACGCCCTTTTTGGCCAAACAAGCAAGCCGGAAAGGCAAATCAGCACTACAAGGAAGTCTTGCTTGCCATCGGTAAAAAGGGCCATGCTGAAAAAAGTGTAAAAACCAGAAATGCAGGACAGGCCATGGAGACAAGGGAGCCTTGCTACGCTGATGGGCGGGATGTAAATTGCCAACAGCCACTCTGGAGAAGTGTACGGTGTGTCCTGAAACATGTAATAAACACAGCTTAGAGAGCATAGGGCACTTCCACTCATGGGCGTATACATTGGGAAAACTGAAAATCCACAAGACACAGGCACCCCAAAATGTAGGGCTGCTCTGTTTACGAGAACCTCCACTTCGGTACAAATTAAATAGCCCAGGAAAGAGAAAAATGGATAAAGAAGTTGTGGTACTTATGCACAATGGCATATCACTCAGCCATGAAATCAATGTCATAAGGCTAGTAGCAGCATGATGAGTGGATTTAAGTACGATGACTCTAAGTGAAATAAGTCACACAGAAAAAGACACTTATCCTAAGATATCACTTATAGAGGGAATGTCAAAATCGCTACCCTTGAACTGAATTACAAAACAGAACACAGTCACACTTTAGAAAACACACTATGGCTGCCTAACGGGAAAGGTCAGGTGGGGTGTTGCATAAAAGAAGGGTTTGAAATTAGCTCAGATACCGTTCCATAAGCCAAATATGTAATAGACAAGACCTACTCCCTGCTCAGTGAACTGGACTCAACACCCCCTATTCACCGCACAAGAATATATCTGACTAGTAAGAATCTTATAACCTATGTATTGCTATCTCTCGGGAAGTGAATCAAGAGGGTGGAAAGCGGCATAAACACAGCAGTGAAAAGCAGCTAAACCCCATTATAAAAATAAATTACTCAAAAAAAACCCCATAAAACAAAGACAGTGAAAGAGAGAGAAATTCTTACAAAATCCATTCAGGGGCTCTGATGCCACCTGGATTGACCATATCTAGACCCACAGCTGGATGAGACAGAAGGCTGGACACTCTTGGGGCTGAGAGGATTGGTGAAGGTTGGGCGAGCAAACGCAGACCCTTTAAAGTAATACTGCGTGGTACCCATCCCATGGGTCCCAAATCTCCAGGTTCAAGGGCATCTTCCTACATCGAAAACATGCCTGGGAAACCCAGAAGATGGTACACCGTGGGATCGGGAAAGGTTTCTAAAACACACCTCATTTCTCCTCTCCTTGTGCTCGGGTTCGCCATTCCAGCCGCTTGACTAACAATCTCCCTACTTGGAGAATCAGCACCGTTAACCTCCTGTTTCGTACAGGTTGAAATTTGTCCTGAGGGTGAAGGGGAAGCGGGGGAACCAATGAGAGACTAGCTCTAGGTGTTGGGACAGGCACAGGTCACTCTATTTTCCCATCAGGAAGAAGAATGAACCACAGGCTCAGCCTGCCCGCCCGGAACCAGAATAGGGCCTGAAGCAATCCTGCGCTTTTGCGGCCAGCTCCCAAAAAAGCGACTTGACAAATGGAGCTCAGGGGCACTGCAATTCACAAACCTGCAGAGTTAGAAATGATAACTCTCGTCCACAAATATATTGAGGGAAGGCAACGAAGAGGATTGGAAACCAAGGCAGAATTGCAGGAAACAGTTTTCAGGAGGTAGATTCGACTCACCTTTAAAGCACATGAAAAGCGGCAAAACGTCGAGAATGATGCCCTTGGCCAAAAAGGGCGTATGCATTTTTTCCTGAATATATTCAGGAAAAAACGCATACGCCCTTCTTGGCCAACCAAGGAAGCCGGAAGGGCAAAGCAGCACTACAAAGTAGTCTCGTTGCCATTGGTCAAAATGGCCATGCTGAAAAAAGTGTAAAAACCAGAAATGCAGGACAGGCCATGGAGACAAGGGAGCCTTGCTACGCTGATGGGCGGGATGTAAATTGCCAACAGCCACTCTGGAGAAGTGTACGGTGTGTCCTGAAACATGTAATAAACACAGCTTAGAGAGCATAGGGCACTTCCACTCATGGGCGTATACATTGGGAAAACTGAAAATCCACAAGACACAGGCACCCCAAAATGTAGGGCTGCTCTGTTTACGAGAACCTCCACTTCGGTACAAATTAAATAGCCCAGGAAAGAGAAAAATGGATAAAGAAGTTGTGGTACTTATGCACAATGGCATATCACTCAGCCATGAAATCAATGTCATAAGGCTAGTAGCAGCATGATGAGTGGATTTAGGTACGATGACTCTAAGTGAAATAAGTCACACAGAAAAAGACACTTATCCTAAGATATCACTTATAGAGGGAATGTCAAAATCGCTACCCTTGAACTGAATTACAAAACAGAACAGAGCCACAGTTTAGAAAACACACTATGGCTGCTTAACGGGAAAGGTCAGGTGGGGTGATGCATAAAAGAAGGGTTTGAAATTAGCTCAGATACCGTTCCGTAAGCCAAATATGTAATAGACAAGACCTACTCCCTGCTCAGTGAACTGGACTCAACACCCCCTATTCACCGCACAAGAATATATCTGACTAGTAAGAATCTTAAAACCTATGTATTGCTATCTCTCGGGAAGTGAATCAAGAGGGTGGAAAGCGGCATAAACACAGCAGTGAAAAGCAGATAAACCCCATTATAAAAATAAATTACTCAAAAAAAAACCCCAGAAAACAAAGACAGTGAAAGAGAGAGAAATTCTTACAAAATCCGTTCAGGGGCTCTGATGCCACCTGGATTGACCATATCTAGACCCACAGCTGGATGAGACAGAAGGCTGGACACTCGTGGGGCTAAGAGGATTGGTGAGGTTGGGCGAGCAAACGCAGACCCTTTAAAGTAATACTGCCTGGTACCCATCCCATGGGTCCCAAATCTCCAGGTTCAAGGGCATCTTCCTACATCGAAAACATGCCTGGGAAACCCAGAAGATGGTACACCGTGTGATCGGGAAAGGTTTGTAAAACGCACCTCATTTCTCCTCTCCTTGTGCTCGGCTTCGCCATTCCAGCCACTTTACTAACAATCTCCCTACTTGGAGAATCAGCACCGTTAACCTCCTGTTTCGTACAGGTTGCAATTTGTCCTGAGGATGAACGGGAAGAGGGGGAACCAATGAGAGACTAGCTCTAGGTGTTGGGACAGGCACAGGTCACTCTAGTTTCCCATCAGGAAGAAGAATGAACCACAGGCTCAGCCTGCCCCCCCGGAACCAGAATAGGGCCTGAAGCAATCCTGCGCTTTTGCGGCCAGCTCCCAAAAAAGCGACTTGAGAAATGGAGCTCAGGGGCACTGCAATTCACAAACCTGCAGAGTTAGAAATGATAACTCTCGTCCACAAATATATTGAGGGAAGGCAACGAAGAGGATTGGAAAGCAAGGCAGAATTGCAGGAAACAGATTTCAGGAGGTAGATTCGACTCGCCTTTAAAGCACATGAAAAGCGGCAAAACGTCGACAATGATGCCCTTGGCCAAAAAGGGCATATGCGTTTTTTCCTGAATATATTCAGGAAAAAACGCATATGCCCTTTTTGGCCAAACAAGCAAGCCGGAAAGGCAAATCAGCACTACAAGGAAGTCTCGCTTGCCATCGGTAAAAAGGGCCATGCTGAAAAAAGTGTAAAAACCAGAAATGCAGGACAGGCCATGGAGACATGGGAGCCTTGCTACGCTGATGGGCGGGATGTAAATTGCGAACAGCCACTCTGGAGAAGTGTACGGTGTGTCCTGAAACATGTAATAAACACAGCTTAGAGAGCATAGGGCACTTCCACTCATGGGTGTATATATTGGGAAAACTGAAAATCCACAAGACACAGGCACCCCAAAATGTAGGGCTGCTCTGTTTACGAGAACCTCCACTTCGGTACAAATTAAATAGCCCAGGAAAGAGAAAAATGGATAAAGAAGTTGTGGTACTTATGCACAATGGTATATCACTCAGCCATGAAATCAATGTCATAAGGCTAGTAGCAGCATGATGAGTGGATTTAGGTAGGATGACTCTAAGTGAAATAAGTCACACAGAAAAAGACACTTATCTTAAGATATCACTTATAGAGGGAATGTCAAATTCGCTACCCTTGAACTGAATTACAAAACAGAACAGAGTCACACGTTTAGAAAACACACTATGGCTGCCTAACGGGAAAGGTCAGGTGGGGTGCTGCATAAAAAAATGGTTTGAAATTAGCTCAGATACCGTTCCATAAGCCAAATATGTAATAGACAAGACCTACTCCCTGCTCAGTGAACTGGACTCAACACCCCCTATTCACCGCACAAGAATATATCTGACTAGTAAGAATCTTAAAACCTATGTATTGCTATCTCTCGGGAAGTGAATCAAGAGGGTGTAAAGCGGCATAAACACAGCAGTGAAAAGCAGCTAAACCCCATTATAAAAATAAATTACTCAAAAAAAAAACCCCATAAAAGAAAGACGGTGAAAGAGAGAGAAATTCTTACAAAATACGTTCAGGGGCTCTGATGCCACCTGGATTGACCATATCTAGACCCACAGCTGGATGAGACAGAAGGCTGGACACTCTTGGGGCTGAGAGGATTGGTGAAGCTTGGGCGAGCAAACGCAGACCCATTAAAGTAATACTGCCTGGTACCCATCCCATGGGTCCCAAATCTCCAGGTTCAAGGGCATCTTCCTACACCGAAAACATGCCTGGGAAACCCAGAAGATGGTACACCGTGTGATCGGGAAAGGTTTCTAAAACACACCTCATTTCTCCTCTCCTTGTGCTCGGGTTCGCCATTCCAGCCGCTTGACTAACAATCTCCCTACTTGGAGAATCAGCACCGTTACCCTCCTGTTTCGTACAGGTTGCAATTTGTCCTGAGGATGAACGGGAAGAGGGGGAACCAATGAGAGACTAGCTCTAGGTGTTGGGACAGGCACAGGTCACTCTAGTTTCCCATCAGGAAGAAGAATGAACCACAGGCTCAACCTGCCCCCCCGGAACCAGAATAGGGCCTGAAGCAATCCTGCGCTTTTGCGGCCAGCTCCCAAAAAAGCGACTTGACAAATGGAGCTCAGGGGCACTGCAATTCACAAACCTGCAGAGTTAGAAATGATAACTCTCGTCCACAAATATATTGAGGGAAGGCTAAGAAGAGGAGTGGAAAGCAAGGCAGAATTGCAGGAAACAGTTTTCAGGAGGTAGATTCGACTCACCTTTAAAGCACATGAAAAGCGGCAAAACGTCGACAATGATGCCCTTGGCCAAAAAGGGCGTATGCGTTTTTTCCTGAATATATTCAGGGAAAAACGCATACGCCCTTTTTGGCCAACCAAGGAAGCCGGAAGGGCAAAGCAGCACTACAAAGTAGTCTCGCTTGCCATCGGTCAAAATGGCCATGCTGAAAAAAGTGTAAAAACCAGAAATGCAGGACAGGCCATGGAGACAAGGGAGCCTTGCTACGCTGATGGGCGGGATGTAAATTGCCAACAGCCACTCTGGAGAAGTGTACGGTGTGTCCTGAAACATGTAATAAACACAGCTTAGAGAGCATAGGGCACTTCCACTCATGGGCGTATATATTGGGAAAACTGAAAATCCACAAGACACAGGCACCCCAAAGTGTAGGGCTGCTCTGTTTACGAGAACCTCCACTTCGGTACAAATTAAATAGCCCAGGAAAGAGAAAAATGGATAAAGAAGTTGTGGTACTTATGCACAATGGCATATCACTCAGCCATGAAATCAATGTCATAAGGCTAGTAGCAGCATGATGAGTGGATTTAGGTACGATGACTCTAAGTGAAATAAGTCACACAGAAAAAGACACTTATCCTAAGATATCACTTATAGAGGGAATGTCAAAATCGCTACCCTTGAACTGAATTACAAAACAGAACAGAGTCACACGTTTAGAAAACACACTATGGCTGCCTAACGGGAAAGGTCAGGTGGGGTGATGCATAAAAGAAGGGTTTGAAATTAGCTCAGATACCGTTCCATAAGCCAAATATGTAATAGACAAGACCTACTCCCTGCTCAGTGAACTGGACTCAACACCCCCTATTCACCGCACAAGAATATATCTGACTAGTAAGAATCTTAAAACCTATGTATTGCTATCTCTCGGGAAGTGAATCAAGAGGGTGTAAAGCGGCATAAACACAGCAGTGAAAAGCAGCTAAACCCCATTATAAAAGTAAATTACTCAAAAAAAAACCCCCATAAAACAAAGACAGTGAAATAGAGAGAAATTCTTACAAAATCCGTTCAGGGGCTCTGATGCCACCTGGATTGACCATATGTAGACCCACAGCTGGATGAGACAGAAGGCTGGACACTCTTGGGGCTAAGAGGATTGGTGAGGTTGGGGGAGCAAACGCAGACCCTTTAAAGTAATACTGCCTGGTACCCATCCCATGGGTCCCAAATCTCCAGGTTTAAGGGCATCTTCCTACATCGAAAACATGCCTGGGAAACCCAGAAGATGGTACACCGTGTGATCGGGAAAGGTTTGTAAAACGCACCTCATTTCTCCTCTCCTTGTGCTCGGGTTCGCCATTCCAGCCACTTTACTAACAATCTCCCTACTTGGAGAATCAGCACCGTTAACCTCCTGTTTCGTACAGGTTGCAATTTGTCCTGAGGATGAACGGGAAGAGGGGGAACCAATGAGAGACTAGCTCTAGGTGTTGGGACAGGCACAGGTCACTCTAGTTTCCCATCAGGAAGAAGAATGAACCACAGGCTCAGCCTGCCCCCCCGGAACCAGAATAGGGCCTGAAGCAATCCTGCGCTTTGGCGGCCAGCTCCCAAAAAAGCGACTTGACAAATGGAGCTCAGGGGCACTGCAATTCACAAACCTGCAGAGTTAGAAATGATAACTCTCGTCCACAAATATATTGAGGGAAGGCAACGAAGAGGATTGGAAAGCAAGGCAGAATTGCAGGAAACAGATTTCAGGAGATAGATTCGACTCGCCTTTAAAGCACATGAAAAGCGGCAAAACGTCGACAATGATGCCCTTGGCCATAAAGGGCGTATGCGTTTTTTCTGAATATATTCAGGAAAAAACGCATACGCCCTTTTTGGACAAACAAGCAAGCCGGAAAGGCAAATCAGCACTACAAGGAAGTCTTGCTTGCCATCGGTAAAAAGGGCCATGCTGAAAATAGTGTAAAAACCAGAAATGCAGGACAGGCCATGGAGACATGGGAGCCTTGCTACGCTAATGGGCGGGATGTAAATTGCTAACAGCCACTCTGGAGAAGTGTACGGTGTGTCCTGAAACATGTAATAAACACAGCTTAGAGAGCATAGGGCACTTCCACTCATGGGCGTATACATTGGGAAAACTGAAAATCCACAAGACACAGGCACCCCAAAGTGTAGGGCTGCTCTGTTTACAAGAACCTCCAATTCGGTACATCTTAAATAGCCCAGGAAAGAGAAAAATGGATAAAGAAGTTGTGGTACTTATGCACAATGGCATATCACTCAGCCATGAAATCAATGTCATAAGGCTAGTAGCAGCGTGATGAGTGCATTTAGGTAGGATGACTCTAAGTGAAATAAGTCACAGAGAAAAAGACACTTATCCTAAGATATCACTTATAGAGGGAATGTCAAATTCGCTACCTTTGAACTGAATTACAAAACAGAACAGAGTCACACGTTTAGAAAACACAGTATGGCTGCCTAACGGGAAAGGTCAGGTGGGGTGTTGCATAAAAGAAGGGTTTGAAATTAGCTCAGATACCGTTCCATAAGCCAAATATGTAATAGACAAGACCTACTCCCTGCTCAGTGAACTGGACTCAACACCCCCTATTCACCGCACAAGAATATATCTGACTAGTAAGAATCTTATAACCTATGTATTGCTATCTCTCGGGAAGTGAATCAAGAGGGTGGAAAGCGGCATAAACACAGCAGTGAAAAGCAGCTAAACCCCATTATAAAAATAAATTACTCAAAAAAAACCCCATAAAACAAAGACAGTGAAAGAGAGAGAAATTCTTACAAAATCCATTCAGGGGCTCTGATGCCACCTGGATTGACCATATCTAGACCCACAGCTGGATGAGACAGAAGGCTGGACACTCTTGGGGCTGAGAGGATTGGTGAAGGTTGGGCGAGCAAACGCAGACCCTTTAAAGTAATACTGCGTGGTACCCATCCCATGGGTCCCAAATCTCCAGGTTCAAGGGCATCTTCCTACATCGAAAACATGCCTGGGAAACCCAGAAGATGGTACACCGTGTGATCGGGAAAGGTTTCTAAAACACACCTCATTTCTCCTCTCCTTGTGCTCGGGTTCGCCATTCCAGCCACTTGACTAACAATCTCCCTACTTGGAGAATCAGCACCGTTAACCTCCTGTTTCGTACAGGTTGAAATTTGTCCTGAGGATGAAGGGGAAGCGGGGGAACCAATGAGAGACTAGCTCTAGGTGTTGGGACAGGCACAGGTCACTCTATTTTCCCATCAGGAAGAAGAATGAACCACAGGCTCAGCCTGCCCCCCCGGAACCAGAATAGGGCCTGAAGCAATCCTGCGCTTTTGCGGCCAGCTCCCAAAAAAGCGACTTGACAAATGGAGCTCAGGGGCACTGCAATTCACAAACCTGCAGAGTTAGAAATGATAACTCTCGTCCACAAATATATTGAGGGAAGGCAACGAAGAGGATTGGAAACCAAGGCAGAATTGCAGGAAACAGTTTTCAGGAGGTAGATTCGACTCACCTTTAAAGCACATGAAAAGCGGCAAAACGTCGACAATGATGCCCTTGGCCAAAAAGGGCGTATGCATTTTTTCCTGAATATATTCAGGAAAAAACGCATACGCACTTTTTGGCCAACCAAGGAAGCCGGAAGGGCAAAGCAGCACTACAAAGTAGTCTCGTTGCCATTGGTCAAAATGGCCATGCTGAAAAAAGTGTAAAAACCAGAAATGCAGGACAGGCCATGGAGACAAGGGAGCCTTGCTACGCTGATGGGCGGGATGTAAATTGCCAACAGCCACTCTGGAGAAGTGTACGGTGTGTCCTGAAACATGTAATAAACACAGCTTAGAGAGCATAGGACACTTCCACTCATGGGCGTATACATTGGGAAAACTGAAAATCCACAAGACACAGGCACCCCAAAATGTAGGGCTGCTCTGTTTACGAGAACCTCCACTTCGGTACAAATTAAATAGCCCAGGAAAGAGAAAAATGGATAAAGAAGTTGTGGTACTTATGCACAATGGCATATCACTCAGCCATGAAATCAATGTCATAAGGCTAGTAGCAGCATGATGAGTGGATTTAGGTACGATGACTCTAAGTGAAATAAGTCACACAGAAAAAGACACTTATCCTAAGATATCACTTATAGAGGGAATGTCAAATTCGCTACCCTTGAACTGAATTACAAAACAGAACAGAGTCACACGTTTAGAAAACACACTATGGCTGCCTAACGGGAAAGGTCAGGTGGGGTGATGCATAAAAAAATGGTTTGAAATTAGCTCAGATACCGTTCCATAAGCCAAATATGTAATAGACAAGACCTACTCCCTGCTCAGTGAACTGGACTCAACACCCCCTATTCACCGCACAAGAATATATCTGACTAGTAAGAATCTTAAAACCTATGTACTGCTATCTCTCAGGAAGTGAATCAAGAGGGTGTAAAACGGCATAAACACAGCAGTGAAAAGCAGCTAAACCCCATTATAAAAATAAATTACTCAAAAAAAAACCCCATAAAACAAAGACGGTGAAAGAGAGAGAAATTCTTACAAAATCCGTTCAGGGGCTCTGATGCCACCTGGATTGACCATATCTAGACCCACAGCTGGATGAGACAGAAGGCTGGACACTCTTGGGGCTGAGAGGATTGGTGAAGCTTGGGCGAGCAAACGCAGACCCTTTAAAGTAATACTGCCTGGTACCCATCCCATGGGTCCCAAATCTCCAGGTTCAAGGGCATCTTCCTACACCGAAAACATGCCTGGGAAACCCAGAAGATGGTACACCGTGTGATCGGGAAAGGTTTCTAAAACACACCTCATTTCTCCTCTCCTTGTGCTCGGGTTCGCCATTCCAGCCGCTTGACTAACAATCTCCCTACTTGGAGAATCACCACCGTTACCCTCCTGTTTCGTACAGGTTGCAATTTGTCCTGAGGATGAACGGGAAGAGGGGGAACCAATGAGAGACTAGCTCTAGGTGTTGGGACAGGCACAGGTCACTCTATTTTCCCATCAGGAAGAAGAATGAACCACAGGCTCAGCCTGCCCCCCCGGAACCAGAAAAGGGCCTGAAGCAATCCTGCGCTTTTGCGGCCAGCTCCCAAAAAAGCGACTTGACAAATGGAGCTCAGGGGCACTGCAATTCACAAACCTGCAGAGTTAGAAATGATAACTCTCGTCCACAAATATATTGAGGGAAGGCAAAGAAGAGGATTGGAAAGCAAGGCGGAATTGCAGGAAACAGTTTTCAGGAGGTAGATTCGACTCACCTTTAAAGCACATGAAAAGCGGCAAAACGTCGACAATGATGCCCTTGGCCAAAAAGGGCGTATGCGTTTTTTCCTGAATATATTCAGGGAAAAACGCATACGCCCTTTTTGGCCAACCAAGCAAGCCGGAAGGGCAATGCAGCACTACAAAGTAGTCTCGCTTGCCATCGGTCAAAAGGGCCATGCTGAAAAAAGTGTAAAAACCAGAAATGCAGGACAGGCCATGGAGACAAGGGAGCCTTGCTACGCTGATGGGCGGGATGTAAATTGCCAACAGCCACTCTGGAGAAGTGTACGGTGTGTCCTGAAACATGTAATAAACACAGCTTAGAGAGCATAGGGCACTTCCACTCATGGGCGTATACATTGGGAAAACTGAAAATCCACAAGACACAGGCACCCCAAAATGTAGGGCTGCTCTGTTTACGAGAACCTCCACTTCGGTACAAATTAAATAGCCCAGGAAAGAGAAAAATGGATAAAGAAGTTGTGGTACTTATGCACAATGGCATATCACTCAGCCATGAAATCAATGTCATAAGGCTAGTAGCAGCATGATGAGTGGATTTAGGTAGGATGACTCTAAGTGAAATAAGTCACACAGAAAAAGACACTTATCCTAAGATATCACTTATAGAGGGAATGTCAAATTCGCTACCCTTGAACTGAATTACAAAACAGAACAGAGTCACACGTTTAGAAAACACACTATGGCTGCGTAACGGGAAAGGTCAGGTGGGGTGATGCATAAAAAAATGGTTTGAAATTAGCTCAGATACCGTTCCATAAGCCAAATATGTAATAGACAAGACCTACTCCCTGCTCAGTGAACTGGACTCAACACCCCCTATTCACCGCACAAGAATATATCTGACTAGTAAGAATCTTAAAACCTATGTATTGCTATCTCTCGGGAAGTGAATCAAGAGGGTGGAAAGCGGCATAAACACAGCAGTGAAAAGCAGCTAAACCCCATTATAAAAATAAATTACTCAAAAAAAAAACCCCAGAAAACAAAGACAGTGAAAGAGAGAGAAATTCTTACAAAATCCGTTCAGGGGCTCTGATGCCACCTGGATTGACCATATCTAGACCCACAGCTGGATGAGACATAAGGCTGGACACTCTTGGGGCTGAGAGGATTGGTGAAGGTTGGGCGAGCAAACGCAGACCCTTTAAAGTAATACTGCGTGGTACCTATCCCATGGGTCACAAATCTCCAGGTTCAAGGGCATCTTCCTACATCGAAAACATGCCTGGGAAACCCAGAAGATGGTACACCGTGTGATCGGGAAAGGTTTCTAAAACACACCTCATTTCTCCTCTCCTTGTGCTCGGGTTCGCCATTCCAGCCGCTTGACTAACAATCTCCCTACTTGGAGAATCAGCACCGTTAACCTCCTGTTTCGTACAGGTTGCAATTGGTCCTGAGGATGAACGGGAAGAGGGGGAACCAATGAGAGACTAGCTCTAGGTGTTGGGACAGGCACAGGTCACTCTAGTTTCCCATCAGGAAGAAGAATGAACCACAGGCTCAGCCTGCCCCCCCGGAACCAGAATAGGGCCTGAAGCAATCCTGCGCTTTTGCGGCCAGCTCCCAAAAATGCGACTTGACAAATGGAGCTCAGGGGCACTGCAATTCACAAACCTGCAGAGTTAGAAATGATAACTCTTGTCCACAAATATATTGAGGGAAGGCAACGAAGAGGATTGGAAAGCAAGGCAGAATTGCAGGAAACAGATTTCAGGAGGTAGATTCGACTCGCCTTTAAAGCACATGAAAAGCGGCAAAACGTCGACAATGATGCCCTTGGCCAAAAAGGGCGTATGCGTTTTTTCTGAATATATTCAGGAAAAAACGCATACGCCCTTTTTGGCCAAACAAGCAAGCCGGAAAGGCAAATCAGCACTACAAGGAAGTCTTGCTTGCCATCGGTAAAAAAGGCCATGCTGAAAAAAGTGTAAAAACCAGAAATGCAGGACAGGCCATGGAGACAAGGGAGCCTTGCTACGCTGATGGGCGGGATGTAAATTGCCAACAGCCACTCTGGAGAAGTGTACGGTGTGTCCTGAAACATGTAATAAACACAGCTTAGAGAGCATAGGACACTTCCACTCATGGGCGTATACATTGGGAAAACTGAAAATCCACAAGACACAGGCACCCCAAAATGTAGGGCTGCTCTGTTTACGAGAACCTCCACTTCGGTACAAATTAAATAGCCCAGGAAAGAGAAAAATGGATAAAGAAGTTGTGGTACTTATGCACAATGGCATATCACTCAGCCATGAAATCAATGTCATAAGGCTAGTAGCAGCATGATGAGTGGATTTAAGTACGATGACTCTAAGTGAAATAAGTCACACAGAAAAAGACACTTATCCTAAGATATCACTTATAGAGGGAATGTCAAAATCGCTACCCTTGAACTGAATTACAAAACAGAACACAGTCACACTTTAGAAAACACACTATGGCTGCTTAACGGGAAAGGTCAGGTGGGGTGATGCATAAAAGAAGGGTTTGAAATTAGCTCAGATACCGTTCCATAAGCCAAATATGTAATAGACAAGACCTACTCCCTGCTCAGTGAACTGGACTCAACACCCCCTATTCACCGCACAAGAATATATCTGACTAGTAAGAATCTTAAAACCTATGTATTGCTATCTCTCGGGAAGTGAATCAAGAGGGTGTAAAGCGGCATAAACACAGCAGTGAAAAGCAGCTAAACCCCATTATAAAAATAAATTACTCAAAAAAACCCCATAAAACAAAGACAGTGAAAGAGAGAGAAATTCTTACAAAATCCGTTCAGGGGCTCTGATGCCACCTGGATTGACCATATCTAGACCCACAGCTGGATGAGACAGAAGGCTGGACACTCTTGGGGCTGAGAGGATTGGTGAAGGTTGGGCGAGCAAACGCAGACCCTTTAAAGTAATAATGCGTGGTACCCATCCCAGGGTCCCAAATCTCCAGGTTCAAGGGCATCTTCCTACATCGAACACATCCCTGGGAACCCCAGAAGATGGTACACCGTGTGATCGGGAAAGGTTTCTAAAACACACCTCATTTCTCCTCTCCTTGTGCTCGGGTTCACCATTCCAGCCGCTTGACTAACAATCTCCCTACTTGGAGAATCAGCACCGTTAACCTCCTGTTTCGTACAGGTTGCAATTGGTCCTGAGGATGAACGGGAAGAGGGGGAACCAATGAGAGACTAGCTCTAGGTGTTGGGACAGGCACAGGTCACTCTATTTTTCCATCAGGAAGAAGAATGAACCACAGGCTCAGCCTGCCCCCCCGGAACCAGAATAGGGCCTGAAGCAATCCTGCGCTTTTGCGGTCAGCTCCCAAAAAAGCGACTTGACAAATGGAGCTCAGGGGCACTGCAATTCACAAACCTGCAGAGTTAGAAATGATAACTCTTGTCCACAAATATATTGAGGGAAGGCAACGAAGAGGATTGGAAAGCAAGGCAGAATTGCAGGAAACAGATTTCAGGAGGTAGATTCGACGCGCCTTTAAAGCACATGAAAAGCGGCAAAACGTCGACAATGATGCCCTTGGCCAAAAAGGGCGTATGCGTTTTTTCTGAATATATTCAGGAAAAAACGCATACGCCCTTTTTGGCCAAACAAGCAAGCCGGAAAGGCAAATCAGCACTACAAGGAAGTCTTGCTTGCCATCGGTAAAAAGGGCCATGCTGAAAAAAGTGTAAAAACCAGAAATGCAGAACAGGCCATGGAGACATGGGAGCCTTGCTACGCTGATGGGCGGGATGTAAATTGCCAACAGCCACTCTGGAGAAGTGTACGGTGTGTCCTGAAACATGTAATAAACACAGCTTAGAGAGCATAGGGCACTTCCACTCATGGGCGTATACATTGGGAAAACTGAAAATCCACAAGACACAGGCACCCCAAAGTGTAGGGCTGCTCTGTTTACAAGAACCTCCAATTCGGTACATCTTAAATAGCCCAGGAAAGAAAAAAATGGATAAAGAAGTTGTGGTACTTATGCACAATGGCATATCACTCAGCCATGAAAACAATGTCATAAGGCTAGTAGCAGCGTGATGAGTGCATTTAGGTACGATGACTCTAAGTGAAATAAGTCACACAGAAAAAGACACTTATCCTAAGATATCACTTATAGAGGGAATGTCAAATTCGCTACCCTTGAACTGAATTACAAAACAGAACAGAGTCACACGTTTAGAAAACACACTATGGCTGCCTAACGGGAAAGGTCAGGTGGGGTGATGCATAAAAAAATGGTTTGAAATTAGCTCAGATACCGTTCCATAAGCCAAATATGTAATAGACAAGACCTACTCCCTGCTCAGTGAACTGGACTCAACACCCCCTATTCACCGCACAAGAATATATCTGACTAGTAAGAATCTTAAAACCTATGTATTGCTATCTCTCGGGAAGTGAATCAAGAGGGTGTAAAGCGGCATAAACACAGCAGTGAACAGCAGCTAAACCCCATTATAAAAATAAATTACTCAGAAAAAACCCCCATAAAACAAAGACAGTGAAAGAGAGAGAAATTCTTACAAAATCCGTTCAGGGCCTCTGATGCCACCTGGATTGACCATATCTAGACCCACAGCTGGATGAGACAGAAGGCTGGACACTCTTGGGGCTGAGAGGATTGGTGAAGGTTGGGCGAGCAAACGCAGACCCTTTAAAGTAATACTGCGTGGTACCCATCCCATGGGTCCCAAATCTCCAGGTTCAAGGGCATCTTCCTACATCGAAAACATGCCTGGGAAACCCAGAAGATGGTACACTGTGTGATCGGGAAAGGTTTCTAAAACACACCTCATTTCTCCTCTGCTTGTGCTCGGGTTCGCCATTCCAGCCGCTTGACTAACAATCTCCCTACTTGGAGAATCAGCACCGTTACCCTCCTGTTTCGTACAGGTTGCAATTTGTCCTGAGGATGAACGGGAAGAGGGGGAACCAATGAGAGACTAGCTCTAGGTGTTGGGACAGGCACAGGTCACTCTAGTTTCCCATCAGGAAGAAGAATGAACCACAGGCTCAACCTGCCCCCCCGGAACCAGAATAGGGCCTGAAGCAATCCTGCGCTTTTGCGGCCAGCTCCCAAAAAAGCGACTTGACAAATGGAGTTCAGGGGCACTGCAATTCACAAACCTGCAGAGTTAGAAATGATAACTCTCGTCCACAAATATATTGAGGGAAGGCTAAGAAGAGGAGGGGAAAGCAAGGCAGAATTGCAGGAAACAGTTTTCAGGAGGTAGATTCGACTCACCTTTAAAGCACATGAAAAGCGGCAAAACGTCGACAATGATGCCCTTGGCCAAAAAGGGCGTATGCGTTTTTTCCTGAATATATTCAGGGAAAAACGCATACGCCCTTTTTGGCCAACCAAGGAAGCCGGAAGGGCAAAGCAGCACTACAAAGTAGTCTCGCTTGCCATCGGTCAAAATGGCCATGCTGAAAAAAGTGTAAAAACCAGAAATGCAGGACAGGCCATGGAGACAAGGGAGCCTTGCTACGCTGATGGGTGGGATGTAAATTGCCAACAGCCACTCTGGAGAAGTGTACGGTGTGTCCTGAAACAGGTAATAAACACAGCTTAGAGAGCATAGGGCACTTCCACTCATGGGCGTATATATTGGGAAAACTGAAAATCCACAAGACACAGGCACCCCAAAATGTAGGGCTGCTCTGTTTACGAGAACCTCCACTTCGGTACAAATTAAATAGCCCAGGAAAGAGAAAAATGGATAAAGAAGTTGTGGTACTTATGCACAATGGCATATCACTCACCCATGAAATCAATGTCATAAGGCTAATAGCAGCATGATGAGTGGATTTAGGTACGATGACTCTAAGTGAAATAAGTCACACAGAAAAAGACACTTATCCTAAGATATCACTTATAGAGGGAATGTCAAAATCGCTACCCTTGAACTGAATTACAAAACAGAACAGAGTCACACGTTTAGAAAACACACTATGGCTGCCTAACGGGAAAGGTCAGGTGGGGTGATGCATAAAAGAAGGGTTTGAAATTAGCTCAGATACCGTTCCATAAGCCAAATATGTAATAGACAAGACCTACTCCCTGCTCAGTGAACTGGACTCAACACCCCCTATTCACCGCACAAGAATATATCTGACTAGTAAGAATCTTAAAACCTATGTATTGCTATCTCTCGGGAAGTGAATCAAGAGGGTGTAAAGCGGCATAAACACAGCAGTGAAAAGCAGCTAAACCCCATTATAAAAGTAAATTACTCAAAAAAAAACCCCCATAAAACAAAGACAGTGAAAGAGAGAGAAATTCTTACAAAATCCGTTCAGGGGCTCTGATGCCACCTGGATTGACCATATGTAGACCCACAGCTGGATGAGACATAAGGCTGGACACTCTTGGGGCTAAGAGGATTGGTGAGGTTGGAGGAGCAAACGCAGACCCTTTAAAGTAATACTGCCTGGTACCCATCCCATGGGTCCCAAATCTCCAGGTTTAAGGGCATCTTCCTACATCGAAAACATGCCTGGGAAACCCAGAAGATGGTACACCGTGTGATCGGGAAAGGTTTGTAAAACGCACCTCATTTCTCCTCTCCTTGTGCTCGGGTTCGCCATTCCAGCCACGTTACTAACAATCTCCCTACTTGGAGAATCAGCACCGTTAACCTCCTGTTTCGTACAGGTTGCAATTTGTCCTGAGGATGAACGGGAAGAGGGGGAACCAATGAGAGACTAGCTCTAGGTGTTGGGACAGGCACAGGTCACTCTAGTTTCCCATCAGGAAGAAGAATGAACCACAGGCTCAGCCTGCCCCCCCGGAACCAGAATAGGGCCTGAAGCAATCCTGCGCTTTTGCGGCCAGCTCCCAAAAAAGCGACTTGACAAATGGAGCTCAGGGGCACTGCAATTCACAAACCTGCAGAGTTAGAAATTATAACTCTTGTCCACAAATATATTGAGGGAAGGCAACGAAGAGGATTGGAAAGCAAGGCAGAATTGCAGGAAACAGATTTCAGGAGATAGATTCGACTCGCCTTTAAAGCACATGAAAAGCGGCAAAACGTCGACAATGATGCCCTTGGCCAAAAAGGGCGTATGCGTTTTTTCTGAATATATTCAGGAAAAAACGCATACGCCCTTTTTGGCCAAACAAGCAAGCCGGAAAGGCAAATCAGCACTGCAAGGAAGTCTTGCTTGCCATCGGTAAAAAGGGCCATGCTGAAAATAGTGTAAAAACCAGAAATGCAGGACAGGCCATGGAGACATGGGAGCCTTGCTACGCTAATGGGCGGGATGTAAATTACTAACAGCCACTCTGTAGAAGTGTACGGTGTGTCCTGAAACATGTAATAAACACAGCTTAGAGAGCATAGGGCACTTCCACTCATGGGCGTATACATTGGGAAAACTGAAAATCCACAAGACACAGGCACCCCAAAGTGTAGGGCTGCTCTGTTTACAAGAACCTCCAATTCGGTACATCCTAAATAGCCCAGGAAAGAGAAAAATGGATAAAGAAGTTGTGGTACTTATGCACAATGGCATATCACTCAGCCATGAAATCAATGTCATAAGGCTAGTAGCAGCGTGATGAGTGCATTTAGGTAGGATGACTCTAAGTGAAATAAGTCACACAGAAAAAGACACTTATCCTAAGATATCACTTATAGAGGGAATGTCAAATTCGCTACCTTTGAACTGAATTACAAAACAGAACAGAGTCACACGTTTAGAAAACACACTATGGCTGCCTAACGGGAAAGGTCAGGTGGGGTGTTGCATAAAAGAAGGGTTTGAAATTAGCTCAGATACCATTCCATAAGCCAAATATGTAATAGACAAGACCTACTCCCTGCTCAGTGAACTGGACTCAACACCCCCTATTCACCGCACAAGAATATATCTGACTAGTAAGAATCTTAAAACCTATGTATTGCTATCTCTCGGGAAGTGAATCAAGAGGGTGGAAAGCGGCATAAACACAGCAGTGAAAAGCAGCTAAACCCCATTATAAAAATAAATTACTCAAAAAAAAACCCCATAAAACAAAGACAGTGAAAGAGAGAGAAATTCTTACAAAATCCATTCAGGGGCTCTGATGCCACCTGGATTGACCATATCTAGACCCACAGCTGGATGAGACATAAGGCTGGACACTCTTGGGGCTGAGAGGATTGGTGAGGTTGGGCGAGCAAACGCAGACCCTTTAAAGTAATACTGCGTGGTACCCATCCCATGGGTCCCAAATCTCCAGGTTCAAGGGCATCTTCCTACATCGAAAACATGCCTGGGAAACCCAGAAGATGGTACACCGTGTGATCGGGAAAGGTTTCTAAAACACACCTCATTTCTCCTCTCCTTGTGCTCGGGTTCGCCATTCCAGCCGCTTGACTAACAATCTCCCTACTTGGAGAATCAGCACCGTTAACCTCCTGTTTCGTACAGGTTGAAATTTGTCCTGAGGATGAAGGGGAAGAGGGGGAACCAATGAGAGACTAGCTCTAGGTTTTGGGATAGGCACAGGTCACTCTGTTTTCCCATCAGGAAGAAGAATGAACCACAGGCTCAGCCTGCCCCCCCGGAACCAGAATAGGGCCTGAAGCAATCCTGCGCTTTTGCGGCCAGCTCCCAAAAAAGCGACTTGACAAATGGAGCTCAGGGGCACTGCAATTCACAAACCTGCAGAGTTAGAAATGATAACTCTCGTCCACAAATATATTGAGGGAAGGCAACGAAGAGGATTGGAAACCAAGGCAGAATTGCAGTAAACAGTTTTCAGGAGGTAGATTCGACTCACCTTTAAAGCACATGAAAAGCGGCAAAACGTCGACAATGATGCCCTTGGCCAAAAAGGGCGTATGCGTTTTTTCCTGAATATATTCAGGAAAAAACGCATACGCCCTTTTTGGCCAACCAAGGAAGCCGGAAGGGCAAAGCAGCACTACAAAGTAGTCTCGTTGCCATTGGTCAGAATGGCCATGCTGAAAAAAGTGTAAAAACCAGAAATGCAGGACAGGCCATGGAGACAAGGGAGCCTTGCTACGCTGATGGGCGGGATGTAAATTGCCAACAGCCACTCTGGAGAAGTGTACGGTGTGTCCTGAAACATGTAATAAACACAGCTTAGAGAGCATAGGACACTTCCACTCATGGGCGTATACATTGGGAAAACTGAAAATCCACAAGACACAGGCACCCCAAAATGTAGGGCTGCTCTGTTTACGAGAACCTCCACTTCGGTACAAATTAAATAGCCCAGGAAAGAGAAAAATGGATAAAGAAGTTGTGGTACTTATGCACAATGGCATATCACTCAGCCATGAAATCAATGTCATAAGGCTAGTAGCAGCATGATGAGTGGATTTAGGTACGATGACTCTAAGTGAAATAAGTCACACAGAAAAAGACACTTATCCTAAGATATCACTTATAGAGGGAATGTCAAAATCGCTACCCTTGAACTGAATTACAAAACAGAACAGAGCCACAGTTTAGAAAACACACTATGGCTGCTTAACGGGAAAGGTCAGGTGGGGTGATGCATAAAAGAAGGGTTTGAAATTAGCTCAGATACCGTTCCATAAGCCAAATATGTAATAGACAAGACCTACTCCCTGCTCAGTGAACTGGACTCAACACCCCCTATTCACCGCACAAGAATATATCTGACTAGTAAGAATCTTAAAACCTATGTATTGCTATCTCTCGGGAAGTGAATCAAGAGGGTGTAAAGCGGCATAAACACAGCAGTGAAAAGCAGCTAAACCCCATTATAAAAATAAATTACTCAAAAAAAAACCCCAGAAAACAAAGACAGTGAAAGAGAGAGAAATTCTTACAAAATCCGTTCAGGGGCTCTGATGCCACCTGGATTGACCATATCTAGACCCACAGCTGGATGAGACAGAAGGCTGGACACTCGTGGGGCTAAGAGGATTGGTGAGGTTGGGCGAGCAAACGCAGACCCTTTAAAGTAATACTGCCTGGTACCCATCCCATGGGTCCCAAATCTCCAGGTTCAAGGGCATCTTCCTACATCGAAAACATGCCTGGGAAACCCAGAAGATGGTACACCGTGTGATCGGGAAAGGTTTGTAAAACGCACCTCATTTCTCCTCTCCTTGTGCTCGGGTTCGCCATTCCAGCCGCTTGACTAACAATCTCCCTACTTGGAGAATCAGCACCGTTAACCTCCTGTTTCGTACAGGTTGCAATTGGTCCTGAGGATGAACGGGAAGAGGGGGAACCAATGAGAGACTAGCTCTAGGTGTTGGGACAGGCACAGGTCACTCTAGTTTCCCATCAGGAAGAAGAATGAACCACAGGCTCAGCCTGCCCCCCCGGAACCAGAATAGGGCCTGAAGCAATCCTGCGCTTTTGCGGCCAGCTCCCAAAAAAGCGACTTGACAAATGGAGCTCAGGGGCACTGCAATTCACAAACCTGCAGAGTTAGAAATGATAACTCTCGTCCACAAATATATTGAGGGAAGGCAACGAAGAGGATTGGAAAGCAAGGTAGAATTGCAGGAAACAAATTTCAGGAGGTAGATTCGACTCGCCTTTAAAGCACATGAAAAGCGGCAAAACGTCGACAATGATGCCCTTGGCCAAAAAGGGCATATGCGTTTTTTCCTGAATATATTCAGGAAAAAACGCATATGCCCTTTTTGGCTAAACAAGCAAGCCGGAAAGGCAAATCAGCAGTACAAGGAAGTCTCGCTTGCCATCGGTAAAAAGGGCCATGCTGAAAAAAGTGTAAAAACCAGAAATGCAGGACAGGCCATGGAGACATGGGAGCCTTGCTACGCTGATGCGCGGGATGTAAATTGCGAACAGCCACTCTGGAGAAGTGTACGGTGTGTCCTGAAACATGTAATAAACACAGCTTAGAGAGCATAGGGCACTTCCACTCATGGGTGTATATATTGGGAAAACTGAAAATCCACAAGACACAGGCACCCCAAAATGTAGGGCTGCTCTGTTTACGAGAACCTCCACTTCGGTATAAATTAAATAGCCCAGGAAAGAGAAAAATGGATAAAGAAGTTGTGGTACTTATGCACAATGGTATATCACTCAGCCATGAAATCAATGTCATAAGGCTAGTAGCAGCATGATGAGTGGATTTAGGTAGGATGACTCTAAGTGAAATAAGTCACACAGAAAAAGACACTTATCCTAAGATATCACTTATAGAGGGAATGTCAAATTCGCTACCCTTGAACTGAATTACAAAACAGAACAGAGTCACACGTTTAGAAAACACACTATGGCTGCCTAACGGGAAAGGTCAGGTGGGGTGATGCATAAAAGAAGGGTTTGAAATTAGCTCAGATACCGTTCCATAAGCCAAATATGTAATAGACAAGACCTACTCCCTGCTCAGTGAACTGGACTCAACACCCCCTATTCACCGCACAAGAATATATCTGACTAGTAAGAATCTTAAAACCTATGTATTGCTATCTCTCGGGAAGTGAATCAAGAGGGTGTAAAGCGGCATAAACACAGCAGTGAAAAGCAGCTAAACCCCATTATAAAAATAAATTACTCAAAAAAAAACCCCAGAAAACAAAGACAGTGAAAGAGAGAGAAATTCTTACAAAATCCGTTCAGGGGCTCTGATGCCACCTGGATTGACCATATCTAGACCCACAGCTGGATGAGACAGAAGGCTGGACACTCGTGGGGCTAAGAGGATTGGTGAGGTTGGGCGAGCAAACGCAGACCCTTTAAAGTAATACTGCCTGGTACCCATCCCATGGGTCCCAAATCTCCAGGTTCAAGGGCATCTTCCTACATCGAAAACATGCCTGGGAAACCCAGAAGATGGTACACCGTGTGATCGGGAAAGGTTTGTAAAACGCACCTCATTTGTCCTCTCCTTGTGCTCGGGTTCGCCATTCCAGCCGCTTGACTAACAATCTCCCTACTTGGAGAATCAGCACCGTTAGCCTCCTGTTTCGTACAGGTTGCAATTGGTCCTGAGGATGAACGGGAAGAGGGGGAACCAATGAGAGACTAGCTCTAGGTGTTGGGACAGGCACAGGTCACTCTAGTTTCCCATCAGGAAGAAGAATGAACCACAGGCTCAGCCTGCCCCCCCGGAACCAGAATAGGGCCTGAAGCAATCCTGCGCTTTTGCGGCCAGCTCCCAAAAAAGCGACTTGACAAATGGAGCTCAGGGGCACTGCAATTCACAAACCTGCAGAGTTAGAAATGATAACTCTCGTCCACAAATATATTGAGGGAAGGCAACGAAGAGGATTGGAAAGCAAGGTAGAATTGCAGGAAACAAATTTCAGGAGGTAGATTCGACTCGCCTTTAAAGCACATGAAAAGCGGCAAAACGTCGACAATGATGCCCTTGGCCAAAAAGGGCATATGCGTTTTTTCCTGAATATATTCAGGAAAAAACGCATATGCCCTTTTTGGCTAAACAAGCAAGCCGGAAAGGCAAATCAGCAGTACAAGGAAGTCTCGCTTGCCATCGGTAAAAAGGGCCATGCTGAAAAAAGTGTAAAAACCAGAAATGCAGGACAGGCCATGGAGACATGGGAGCCTTGCTACGCTGATGGGCGGGATGTAAATTGCGAACAGCCACTCTGGAGAAGTGTACGGTGTGTCCTGAAACATGTAATAAACACAGCTTAGAGAGCATAGGGCACTTCCACTCATGGGTGTATATATTGGGAAAACTGAAAATCCACAAGACACAGGCACCCCAAAATGTAGGGCTGCTCTGTTTACGAGAACCTCCACTTCGGTACAAATTAAATAGCCCAGGAAAGAGAAAAATGGATAAAGAAGTTGTGGTACTTATGCACAATGGCATATCACTCAGCCATGAAAACAATGTCATAAGGCTAGTAGCAGCGTGATGAGTGCATTTAGGTACGATGACTCTAAGTGAAATAAGTCACACAGAAAAAGACACTTATCCTAAGATATCACTTATAGAGGGAATGTCAAATTCGCTACCCTTGAACTGAATTACAAAACAGAACAGAGTCACACGTTTAGAAAACACACTATGGCTGCCTAACGGGAAAGGTCAGGTGGGGTGATGCATAAAAAAATGGTTTGAAATTAGCTCAGATACCGTTCCATAAGCCAAATATGTAATAGACAAGACCTACTCCCTGCTCAGTGAACTGGACTCAACACCCCCTATTCACCGCACAAGAATATATCTGACTAGTAAGAATCTTAAAACCTATGTATTGCTATCTCTCGGGAAGTGAATCAAGAGGGTGGAAAGCGGCATAAACACAGCAGTGAAAAGCAGCTAAACCCCATTATAAAAATAAATTACTCAAAAAAAAACCCCATAAAACAAAGACAGTGAAAGAGAGAGAAATTCTTACTAAATCCGTTCAGGGGCTCTGATGCCACCTAGATTGACCATATCTAGACCCACAGCTGGATGAGACATAAGGCTGGACACTCTTGGGGCTGAGAGGATTGGTGAGGTTGGGCGAGCAAACGCAGACCCTTTAAAGTAATACTGCCTGGTACCCATCCCATGGGTCCCAAATCTCCAGGTTCAAGGGCATCTTCCTACATCGAAAACATGCCTGGGAAACCCAGAAGATGGTACACCGTGTGATCGGGAAAGGTTTCTAAAACACACCTCATTTCTCCTCTCCTTGTGCTCGGGTTCGCCATTCCAGCCGCTTGACTAACAATCTCCCTACTTGGAGAATCAGCACCGTTACCCTCCTGTTTCGTACAGGTTGCAATTTGTCCTGAGGATGAACGGGAAGAGGGGGAACCAATGAGAGACTAGCTCTAGGTGTTGGGACAGGCACAGGTCACTCTAGTTTCCCATCAGGAAGAAGAATGAACCACAGGCTCAGCCTGCCCCCCCGGAACCAGAATAGGGCCTGAAGCAATCCTGCGCTTTTGCGGCCAGCTCCCAAAAAAGCGACTTGACAAATGGAGCTCAGGGGCACTGCAATTCACAAACCTGCAGAGTTAGAAATGATAACTCTCGTCCACAAATATATTGAGGGAAGGCAACGAAGAGGATTGGAAAGCAAGGCAGAATTGCAGGAAACAGATTTCAGGAGGTAGATTCGACGCGCCTTTAAAGCACATGAAAAGCGGCAAAACGTCGACAATGATGCCCTTGGCCAAAAAGGGCGTATGCGTTTTTTCTGAATATATTCAGGAAAAAACGCATACGCCCTTTTTGGCCAAACAAGCAAGCCGGAAAGGCAAATCAGCACTACAAGGAAGTCTTGCTTGCCATCGGTAAAAAGGGCCATGCTGAAAAAAGTGTAAAAACCAGAAATGCAGAACAGGCCATGGAGACATGGGAGCCTTGCTATGCTGATGGGCGGGATGTAAATTGCTAACAGCCACTCTGGAGAAGTGTACGGTGTGTCCTGAAACATGTAATAAACACAGCTTAGAGAGCATAGGGCACTTCCACTCATGGGCGTATACATTGGGAAAACTGAAAATCCACAAGACACAGGCACCCCAAAGTGTAGGGCTGCTCTGTTTACAAGAACCTCCAATTCGGTACATCTTAAATAGCCCAGGAAAGAAAAAAATGGATAAAGAAGTTGTGGTACTTATGCACAATGGCATATCACTCAGCCATGAAAACAATGTCATAAGGCTAGTAGCAGCGTGATGAGTGCATTTAGGTACGATGACTCTAAGTGAAATAAGTCACACAGAAAAAGACACTTATCCTAAGATATCACTTATAGAGGGAATGTCAAATTCGCTACCCTTGAACTGAATTACACAACAGAACAGAGTCACACGTTTAGAAAACACACTATGGCTGCCTAACGGGAAAGGTCAGGTGGGGTGATGCATAAAAAAATGGTTTGAAATTAGCTCAGATACCGTTCCATAAGCCAAATATGTAATAGACAAGACCTACTCCCTGCTCAGTGAACTGGACTCAACACCCCCTATTCACCGCACAAGAATATATCTGACTAGTAAGAATCTTAAAACCTATGTATTGCTATCTCTCGGGAAGTGAATCAAGAGGGTGGAAAGCGGCATAAACACAGCAGTGAAAAGCAGCTAAACCCCATTATAAAAATAAATTACTCAAAAAAAAACCCCATAAAACAAAGACAGTGAAAGAGAGAGAAATTCTTACTAAATCCGTTCAGGGGCTCTGATGCCACCTAGATTGACCATATCTAGACCCACAGCTGGATGAGACATAAGGCTGGACACTCTTGGGGCTGAGAGGATTGGTGAGGTTGGGCGAGCAAACGCAGACCCTTTAAAGTAATACTGCCTGGTACCCATCCCATGGGTCCCAAATCTCCAGGTTCAAGGGCATCTTCCTACATCGAAAACATGCCTGGGAAACCCAGAAGATGGTACACCGTGTGATCGGGAAAGGTTTCTAAAACACACCTCATTTCTCCTCTCCTTGTGCTCGGGTTCGCCATTCCAGCCGCTTGACTAACAATCTCCCTACTTGGAGAATCAGCACCGTTACCCTCCTGTTTCGTACAGGTTGCAATTTGTCCTGAGGATGAACGGGAAGAGGGGGAACCAATGAGAGACTAGCTCTAGGTGTTGGGACAGGCACAGGTCACTCTATTTTCCCATCAGGAAGAAGAATGAACCACAGGCTCAGCCTGCCCCCCCGGAACCAGAATAGGGCCTGAAGCAATCCTGCGCTTTTGCGGCCAGCTCCCAAAAAAGCGACTTGACAAATGGAGCTCAGGGGCACTGCAATTCACAAACCTGCAGAGTTAGAAATGATAACTCTCGTCCACAAATATATTGAGGGAAGGCAACGAAGAGGATTGGAAAGCAAGGCAGAATTGCAGGAAACAGATTTCAGGAGGTAGATTCGACGCGCCTTTAAAGCACATGAAAAGCGGCAAAACGTCGACAATGATGCCCTTGGCCAAAAAGGGCGTATGCGTTTTTTCTGAATATATTCAGGAAAAAACGCATACGCCCTTTTTGGCCAAACAAGCAAGCCGGAAAGGCAAATCAGCACTACAAGGAAGTCTTGCTTGCCATCGGTAAAAAGGGCCATGCTGAAAAAAGTGTAAAAACCAGAAATGCAGAACAGGCCATGGAGACATGGGAGCCTTGCTATGCTGATGGGCGGGATGTAAATTGCCAACAGCCACTCTGGAGAAGTGTACGGTGTGTCCTGAAACATGTAATAAACACAGCTTAGAGAGCATAGGGCACTTCCACTCATGGGCGTATACATTGGGAAAACTGAAAATCCACAAGACACAGGCACCCCAAAGTGTAGGGCTGCTCTGTTTACAATAACCTCCAATTCGGTACATCATAAATAGCCCAGGAAAGAAAAAAATGGATAAAGAAGTTGTGGTACTTATGCACAATGGCATATCACTCAGCCATGAAAACAATGTCATAAGGCTAGTAGCAGCGTGATGAGTGCATTTAGGTACGATGACTCTAAGTGAAATAAGTCACACAGAAAAAGACACTTATCCTAAGATATCACTTATAGAGGGAATGTCAAATTCGCTACCCTTGAACTGAATTACAAAACAGAACAGAGTCACACGTTTAGAAAACACACTATGGCTGCCTAATGGGAAAGGTCAGGTGGGGTGATGCATAAAAAAATGGTTTGAAATTAGCTCAGATACCGTTCCATAAGCCAAATATGTAATAGACAAGACCTACTCCCTGCTCAGTGAACTGGACTCAACACCCCCTATTCACTGCACAAGAATATATCTGACTAGTAAGAATCTTAAAACCTATGTATTGCTATCTCTCGGGAAGTGAATCAAGAGGGTGGAAAGCGGCATAAACACAGCAGTGAAAAGCAGCTAAACCCCATTATAAAAATAAATTACTCAAAAAAAAACCCCATAAAACAAAGACAGTGAAAGAGAGAGAAATTCTTACTAAATCCGTTCAGGGGCTCTGATGCCACCTAGATTGACCATATCTAGACCCACAGCTGGATGAGACATAAGGCTGGACACTCTTGGGGCTGAGAGGATTGGTGAGGTTGGGCGAGCAAACGCAGACCCTTTAAAGTAATACTGCGTGGTACCCATTCCATGGGTCCCAAATCTCCAGGTTCAAGGGCATCTTCCTACATCGAAAACATGCCTGGGAAACCCAGAAGATGGTACACCGTGTGATCGGGAAAGGTTTCTAAAACACACCTCATTTCTCCTCTCCTTGTGCTCGGGTTCGCCATTCCAGCCGCTTGACTAACAATCTCCCTACTTGGAGAATCAGCACCGTTACCCTCCTGTTTCGTACAGGTTGCAATTTGTCCTGAGGATGAACGGGAAGAGGGGGAACCAATGAGAGACTAGCTCTAGGTGTTGGGACAGGCACAGGTCACTCTAGTTTCCCATCAGGAAGAAGAATGAACCACAGGCTCAGCCTGCCCCCCCGGAACCAGAATAGGGCCTGAAGCAATCCTGCGCTTTTGCGGTCAGCTCCCAAAAAAGCGACTTGACAAATGGAGCTCAGGGGCACTGCAATTCACAAACCTGCAGAGTTAGAAATGATAACTCTCGTCCACAAATATATTGAGGGAAGGCAACGAAGAGGATTGGAAAGCAAGGCAGAATTGCAGGAAACAGATTTCAGGAGGTAGATTCGACTCGCCTTTAAAGCACATGAAAAGCGGCAAAACGTCGACAATGATGCCCTTGGCCAAAAAGGGCGTATGCGTTTTTTCCTGAATATATTCAGGAAAAAACGCATACGCCCTTTTTGGCCAACCAAGCAAGCCGGAAAGGCAAATCACCACTCCAAGGAAGTCTCGCTTGCCATCGGTAAAAAGGGCCATGCTGAAAAAAGTGTAAAAACCAGAAATGCAGGACAGGCCATGGAGACATGGGAGCCTTGCTACGCTGATGGGCGGGATGTAAATTGCTAACAGCCACTCTGGAGAAGTGTACGGTGTGTCCTGAAACATGTAATAAACACAGCTTAGAGAGCATAGGGCACTTCCACTCATGGGCGTATACATTGGGAAAACTGAAAATCCACAAGACACAGGCACCCCAAAGTGTAGGGCTGCTCTGTTTACAAGAACCTCCAATTCGGTACATCTTAAATAGCCCAGGAAAGAAAAAAATGGATAAAGAAGTTGTGGTACTTATGCACAATGGCATATCACTCAGCCATGAAAACAATGTCATAAGGCTAGTAGCAGCGTGATGAGTGCATTTAGGTAGGATGACTCTAAGTGAAATAAGTCACACAGAAAAAGACACTTATCCTAAGATATCACTTATAGAGGGAATGTCAAATTCGCTACCTTTGAACTGAATTACAAAACAGAACAGAGTCACACGTTTAGAAAACACACTATGGCTGCCTAACGGGAAAGGTCAGGTGGGGTGTTGCATAAAAGAAGGGTTTGAAATTAGCTCAGATACCGTTCCATAAGCCAAATATGTAATAGACAAGACCTACTCCCTGCTCAGTGAACTGGACTCAACACCCCCTATTCACCGCACAAGAATATATCTGACTAGTAAGAATCTTAAAACCTATGTATTGCTATCTCTCGGGAAGTGAATCAAGAGGGTGGAAAGCGGCATAAACACAACAGTGAAAAGCAGCTAAACCCCATTATAAAAATAAATTACTCAAAAAAAAACCCCATAAAACAAAGACAGTGAAAGAGAGAGAAATTCTTACAAAATCCATTCAGGGGCTCTGATGCCACCTGGATTGACCATATCTAGACCCACAGCTGGATGAGACAGAAGGCTGGACACTCTTGGGGCTGAGAGGATTGGTGAAGGTTGGGCGAGCAAACGCAGACCCTTTAAAGTAATACTGCGTGGTACCCATCCCATGGGTCCCAAATCTCCAGGTTCAAGGGCATCTTCCTACATCGAAAACATGCCTGGGAAACCCAGAAGATGGTACACCGTGTGATCGGGAAAGGTTTCTAAAACACACCTCATTTGTCCTCTCCTTGTGCTCGGGTTCGCCATTCCAGCCGCTTGACTAACAATCTCCCTACTTGGAGAATCAGCACCGTTAACCTCCTGTTTCGTACAGGTTGCAATTTGTCCTGAGGATGAATGGGAAGAGGGGGAACCAATGAGAGACTAGCTCTAGGTGTTGGGACAGGCACAGGTCACTGTATTTTCCCATCAGGAAGAAGAATGAACCACAGGCTCAGCCTGCCCCCCCGGAACCAGCATAGGGCCTGAAGCAATCCTGCGCTTTTGCGGCCAGCTCCCAAAAATGCGACTTGACAAATGGAGCTCAGGGGCACTGCAATTCACAAACCTGCAGAGTTAGAAATGATAACTCTTGTCCACAAATATATTGAGGGAAGGCAACGAAGAGGATTGGAAAGCAAGGCAGAATTGCAGGAAACAGATTTCAGGAGGTAGATTCGACTCGCCTTTAAAGCACATGAGAAGCGGCAAAACGTCGACAATGATGCCCTTGGCCAAAAAGGGCGTATGCGTTTTTTCTGAATATATTCAGGAAAAAACGCATACGCCCTTTTTGGCCAAACAAGCAAGCCGGAAAGGCAAATCAGCACTACAAGGAAGTCTCGCTTGCCATCGGTAAAAAAGGCCATGCTGAAAAAAGTGTAAAAACCAGAAATGCAGTACAGGCCATGGAGACAAGGGAGCCTTGCTACGCTGATGGGCGGGATGTAAATTGCCAACAGCCACTCTGGAGAAGTGTACGGTGTGTCCTGAAACATGTAATAAACACAGCTTAGAGAGCATAGGGCACTTCCACTCATGGGCGTATACATTGGGAAAACTGAAAATCCACAAGACACAGGCACCCCAAAATGTAGGGCTGCTCTGTTTACGAGAACCTCCACTTCGGTACAAATTAAATAGCCCAGGAAAGAGAAAAATGGATAAAGAAGTTGTGGTACTTATGCACAATGGCATATCACTCAGCCATGAAATCAATGTCATAAGGCTAGTAGCAGCATGATGAGTGGATTTAAGTACGATGACTCTAAGTGAAATAAGTCACACAGAAAAAGACACTTATCCTAAGATATCACTTATAGAGGGAATGTCAAAATCGCTACCCTTGAACTGAATTACAAAACAGAACAGAGTCACACTTTAGAAAACACACTATGGCTGCTTAACGGGAAAGGTCAGGTGGGGTGATGCATAAAACAAGGGTTTGAAATTAGCTCAGATACCGTTCCATAAGCCAAATATGTAATAGACAAGACCTATTCCCTGCTCAGTGAACTGGACTCAACACCCCCTATTCACTGCACAAGAATATATCTGACTAGTAAGAATCTTAAAACCTATGTATTGCTATCTCTCGGGAAGTGAATCAAGAGGGTGTAAAGCGGCATAAACACAGCAGTGAAAAGCAGCTAAACCCCATTATAAAAATAAATTTCTCAAAAAAACCCCATAAAACAAAGACAGTGAAAGAGAGAGAAATTCTTACAAAATCCGTTCAGGGGCTCTGATGCCACCTGGATTGACCATATCTAGACCCACAGCTGGATGAGACAGAAGGCTGGACACTCTTGGGGCTGAGAGGATTGGTGAAGGTTGGGCGAGCAAACGCAGACCCTTTAAAGTAATACTGCGTGGTACCCATCCCATGGGTCCCAAATCTCCAGGTTCAAGGGCATCTTCCTACATCGAAAACATGCCTGGGAAACCCAGAAGATGGTACACCGTGTGATCGGGAAAGGTTTCTAAAACACACCTCATTTCTCCTCTCCTTGTGCTCGGGTTCGCCATTCCAGCCGCTTGACTAACAATCTCCCTACTTGGAGAATCAGCACCGTTACCCTCCTGTTTCGTACAGGTTGCAATTTGTCCTGAGGATGAACGGGAAGAGGGGGAACCAATGAGAGACTAGCTCTAGGTGTTGGGACAGGCACAGGTCACTCTATTTTCCCATCAGGAAGAAGAATGAACCACAGGCTCAGCCTGCCCCCCCGGAACCAGCATAGGGCCTGAAGCAATCCTGCGCTTTTGCGGCCAGCTCCCAAAAATGCGACTTGACAAATGGAGCTCAGGGGCACTGCAATTCACAAACCTGCAGAGTTAGAAATGATAACTCTTGTCCACAAATATATTGAGGGAAGGCAACGAAGAGGATTGGAAAGCAAGGCAGAATTGCAGGAAACAGATTTCAGGGGTAGATTCGACTCGCCTTTAAAGCACATGAAAAGCGGCAAAACGTCGACAATGATGCCCTTGGCCAAAAAGGGCGTATGCGTTTTTTCTGAATATATTCAGGAAAAAACGCATACGCCCTTTTTGGCCAAACAAGCAAGCCGGAAAGGCAAATCAGCACTACAAGGAAGTCTTGCTTGCCATCGGTAAAAAGGGCCATGCTGAAAAAAGTGTAAAAACCAGAAATGCAGGACAGGCCATGGAGACAAGGGAGCCTTGCTACGCTGATGGGCGGGATGTAAATTGCCAACAGCCACTCTGGAGAAGTGTACGGTGTGTCCTGAAACATGTAATAAACACAGCTTAGAGAGCATAGGGCACTTCCACTCATGGGCGTATACATTGGGAAAACTGAAAATCCACAAGACACAGGCACCCCAAAGTGTAGGGCTGCTCTGTTTACAAGAACCTCCAATTCGGTACATCTTAAATAGCCCAGGAAAGAAAAAAATGGATAAAGAAGTTGTGGTACTTATGCACAATGGCATATCACTCAGCCATGAAAACAATGTCATAAGGCTAGTAGCAGCGTGATGAGTGCATTTAGGTACGATGACTCTAAGTGAAATAAGTCACACAGAAAAAGACACTTATCCTAAGATATCACTTATAGAGGGAATGTCAAATTCGCTACCCTTGAACTGAATTACAAAACAGAACAGAGTCACACGTTTAGAAAACACACTATGGCTGCCTAACGGGAAAGGTCAGGTGGGGTGATGCATAAAAAAATGGTTTGAAATTAGCTCAGATACCGTTCCATAAGCCAAATATGTAATAGACAAGACCTACTCCCTGCTCAGTGAACTGGACTCAACACCCCCTATTCACCGCACAAGAATATATCTGACTAGTAAGAATCTTAAAACCTATGTATTGCTATCTCTCGGGAAGTGAATCAAGAGGGTTGAAAGCGGCATAAACACAGCAGTGAAAATCAGCTAAACCCCATTATAAAAATAAATTACTCAAAAAAAACCCCCATAAAACAAAGACAGTGAAAGAGAGAGAAATTCTTACTAAATCCGTTCAGGGGCTCTGATGCCACCTGGATTGACCATATCTAGACCCACAGCTGGATGAGACATAAGGCTGGACACTCTTGGGGCTGAGAGGATTGGTGAGGTTGGGCGAGCAAACGCAGACCCTTTAAAGTAATACTGCCTGGTACCCATCCCATGGGTCCCAAATCTCCAGGTTCAAGGGCATCTTCCTACATCGAAAACATGCCTGGGAAACCCAGAAGATGGTACACCGTGTGATCGGGAAAGTTTTCTAAAACACACCTCATTTCTCCTCTCCTTGTGCTCGGGTTCGCCATTCCAGCCACTTTACTAACAATCTCCCTACTTGGAGAATCAGCACCGTTAACCTCCTGTTTCGTACAGGTTGCAATTGGTCCTGAGGATGAACGGGAAGAGGGGGAACCAATGAGAGACTAGCTCTAGGTGTTGGGACAGGCACAGGTCACTCTAGTTTCCCATCAGGAAGAAGAATGAACCACAGGCTCAGCCTGCCCCCCCGGAACCAGAATAGGGCCTGAAGCAATCCTGCGCTTTTGCGGCCAGCTCCCCAAAAAGCGACTTGACAAATGGAGCTCAGGGGCACTGCAATTCACAAACCTGCAGAGTTAGAAATGATAACTCTCGTCCACAAATATATTGAGGGAAGGCAACGAAGAGGATTGGAAAGCAAGGTAGAATTGCAGGAAACAGATTTCAGGAGGTAGATTCGACTCGCCTTTAAAGCACATGAAAAGCGGCAAAACGTCGACAATGATGCCCTTGGCCAAAAAGGGCATATGCGTTTTTTCCTGAATATATTCAGGAAAAAACGCATATGCCCTTTTTGGCCAAACAAGCAAGCCGGAAAGGCAAATCAGCAGTACAAGGAAGTCTCGCTTGCCATCGGTAAAAAGGGCCATGCTGAAAAATGTGTAAAAACCAGAAATGCAGGACAGGCCATGGAGACATGGGAGCCTTGCTACGCTGATGGGCGGGATGTAAATTGCGAACAGCCACTCTGGAGAAGTGTACGGTGTGTCCTGAAACATGTAATAAACACAGCTTAGAGAGCATAGGACACTTCCACTCATGGGCGTATACATTGGGAAAACTGAAAATCCACAAGACACAGGCACCCCAAAATGTAGGGCTGCTCTGTTTACGAGAACCTCCACTTCGGTACAAATTAAATAGCCCAGGAAAGAGAAAAATGGATAAAGAAGTTGTGGTACTTATGCACAATGGCATATCACTCAGCCATGAAATCAATGTCATAAGGCTAGTAGCAGCATGATGAGTGGATTTAGGTACGATGACTCTAAGTGAAATAAGTCACACAGAAAAAGACACTTATCCTAAGATATCACTTATAGAGGGAATGTCAAAATCGCTACCCTTGAACTGAATTACAAAACAGAACAGAGTCACACTTTAGAAAACACACTATGGCTGCTTAACGGGAAAGGTCAGGTGGGGTGATGCATAAAACAAGGGTTTGAAATTAGCTCAGATACCGTTCCATAAGCCAAATATGTAATAGACAAGACCTATTCCCTGCTCAGTGAACTGGACTCAACACTCCCTATTCACCGCACAAGAATATATCTGACTAGTAAGAATCTTAAAACCTATGTATTGCTATCTCTCGGGAAGTGAATCAAGAGGGTGTAAAGCAGCATAAACACAGCAGTGAAAAGCAGCTAAACCCCATTATAAAAATAAATTACTCAAAAAAAAACCCCATAAAACAAAGACAGTGAAAGAGAGAGAAATTCTTACAAAATCCGTTCAGGGGCTCTGATGCCACCTGGATTGACCATATCTAGACCCACAGCTGGATGAGACAGAAGGCTGGACACTCGTGGGGCTGAGGGGATTGGTGAAGGTTGGGCGAGCAAACGCAGACCCTTTAAAGTAATACTGCGTGGTACCCATCCCATGGGTCCCAAATCTCCAGGTTCAAGGGCATCTTCCTACATCGAAAACATGCCTGGGAAACCCAGAAGATGGTACACCGTGTGATCGGGAAAGGTTTCTAAAACACACCTCATTTGTCCTCTCCTTGTGCTCGGGTTCGCCATTCCAGCCGCTTGACTAACAATCTCCCTACTTGGAGAATCAGCACCGTTACCCTCCTGTTTCGTACAGGTTGCAATTTGTCCTGAGGATGAACGGGAAGAGGGGGAACCAATGAGAGACTAGCTCTAGGTGTTGGGACAGGCACAGGTCACTCTATTTTCCCATCAGGAAGAAGAATGAACCACAGGCTCAGCCTGCCCCCCCGGAACCAGCATAGGGCCTGAAGCAATCCTGCGCTTTTGCGGCCAGCTCCCAAAAATGCGACTTGACAAATGGAGCTCAGGGGCACTGCAATTCACAAACCTGCAGAGTTAGAAATGATAACTCTTGTCCACAAATATATTGAGGGAAGGCAACGAAGAGGATTGGAAAGCAAGGCAGAATTGCAGGAAACAGATTTCAGGGGTAGATTCGACTCGCCTTTAAAGCACATGAAAAGCGGCAAAACGTCGACAATGATGCCCTTGGCCAAAAAGGGCGTATGCGTTTTTTCTGAATATATTCAGGAAAAAACGCATACGCCCTTTTTGGCCAAACAAGCAAGCCGGAAAGGCAAATCAGCACTACAAGGAAGTCTTGCTTGCCATCGGTAAAAAAGGCCATGCTGAAAAAAGTGTAAAAACCAGAAATGCAGGACAGGCCATGGAGACAAGGGAGCCTTGCTACGCTGATGGGCGGGATGTAAATTGCCAACAGCCACTCTGGAGAAGTGTACGGTGTGTCCTGAAACATGTAATAAACACAGCTTAGAGAGCATAGGGCACTTCCACTCATGGGCGTATACATTGGGAAAACTGAAAAACCACAAGACACAGGCACCCCAAAATGTAGGGCTGCTCTGTTTACGAGAACCTCTACTTCGGTACAAATTAAATAGCCCAGGAAAGAGAAAAATGGATAAAGAAGTTGTGGTACTTATGCACAATGGCATATCACTCAGCCATGAAATCAATGTCATAAGGCTAGTAGCAGCATGATGAGTGGATTTAAGTACGATGACTCTAAGTGAAATAAGTCACACAGAAAAAGACACTTATCCTAAGATATCACTTATAGAGGGAATGTCAAAATCGCTACCCTTGAACTGAATTACAAAACAGAACACAGTCACACTTTAAAAAACACACTATGGCTGCTTAACGGGAAAGGTCAGGTGGGGTGATGCATAAAAGAAGGGTTTGAAATTAGCTCAGATACCGTTCCATAAGCCAAATATGTAATAGACAAGACCTACTCCCTGCTCAGTGAACTGGACTCAACACCCCCTATTCACCGCAGAAGATTATATCTGACTAGTAAGAATCTTAAAACCTATGTATTGCTATCTCTCGGGAAGTGAATCAAGAGGGTGGAAAGCGGCATAAACACAGCAGTGAAAAGCAGCTAAACCCCATTATAAAAATAAATTACTCAAAAAAAAAACCCCATAAAACAAAGACAGTGAAAGAGAGAGAAATTCTTACAAAATCCGTTCAGGGGCTCTGATGCCACCTGGATTGACCATATCTAGACCCACAGCTGGATGAGACAGAAGGCTGGACACTCTTGGGGCTGAGAGGATTGGTGAGGTTGGGCGAGCAAACGCAGACCCTTTAAAGTAATACTGCGTGGTACCCATCCCATGGGTCCCAAATCTCCAGGTTCAAGGGCATCTTCCTACATCGAACACATGCCTGGGAAACCCAGAAGATGGAACACCGTGTGATCGGGAAAGGTTTCTAAAACACACCTCATTTCTCCTCTCCTTGTGCTCGGGTTCACGATTCCAGCCGCTTGACTAACAATCTCCCTACTTGGAGAATCAGCACCGTTAACCTCCTGTTTCGTACAGGTTGCAATTTGTCCTGAGGATGAACGGGAAGAGGGGGAACCAATGAGAGACTAGCTCTAGGTGTTGGGACAGGCACAGGTCACTCTATTTTTCCATCAGGAAGAAGAATGAACCACAGGCTCAGCCTGCCCCCCCGGAACCAGCATAGGGCCTGAAGCAATCCTGCGCTTTTGCGGCCAGCTCCCAAAAATGCGACTTGACAAATGGAGCTCAGGGGCACTGCAATTCACAAACCTGCAGAGTTAGAAATGATAACTCTTGTCCACAAATATATTGAGGGAAGGCAACGAAGAGGATTGGAAAGCAAGGCAGAATTGCAGGAAACAGATTTCAGGAGGTAGATTCGACTCGCCTTTAAAGCACATGAGAAGCGGCAAAACGTCGACAATGATGCCCTTGGCCAAAAAGGGCGTATGCGTTTTTTCTGAATATATTCAGGAAAAAACGCATACGCCCTTTTTGGCCAAACAAGCAAGCCGGAAAGGCAAATCAGCACTACAAGGAAGTCTCGCTTGCCATCGGTAAAAAAGGCCATGCTGAAAAAAGTGTAAAAACCAGAAATGCAGTACAGGCCATGGAGACAAGGGAGCCTTGCTACGCTGATGGGCGGGATGTAAATTGCCAACAGCCACTCTGGAGAAGTGTACGGTGTGTCCTGAAACATGTAATAAACACAGCTTAGAGAGCATAGGGCACTTCCACTCATGGGCGTATACATTGGGAAAACTGAAAATCCACAAGACACAGGCACCCCAAAATGTAGGGCTGCTCTGTTTACGAGAACCTCCACTTCGGTACAAATTAAATAGCCCAGGAAAGAGAAAAATGGATAAAGAAGTTGTGGTACTTATGCACAATGGCATATCACTCAGCCATGAAATCAATGTCATAAGGCTAGTAGCAGCATGATGAGTGGATTTAAGTACGATGACTCTAAGTGAAATAAGTCACACAGAAAAAGACACTTATCCTAAGATATCACTTATAGAGGGAATGTCAAAATCGCTACCCTTGAACTGAATTACAAAACAGAACAGAGTCACACTTTAGAAAACACACTATGGCTGCTTAACGGGAAAGGTCAGGTGGGGTGATGCATAAAACAAGGGTTTGAAATTAGCTCAGATACCGTTCCATAAGCCAAATATGTAATAGACAAGACCTATTCCCTGCTCAGTGAACTGGACTCAACACCCCCTATTCACTGCACAAGAATATATCTGACTAGTAAGAATCTTAAAACCTATGTATTGCTATCTCTCGGGAAGTGAATCAAGAGGGTGTAAAGCGGCATAAACACAGCAGTGAAAAGCAGCTAAACCCCATTATAAAAATAAATTTCTCAAAAAAACCCCATAAAACAAAGACAGTGAAAGAGAGAGAAATTCTTACAAAATCCGTTCAGGGGCTCTGATGCCACCTGGATTGACCATATCTAGACCCACAGCTGGATGAGACAGAAGGCTGGACACTCTTGGGGCTGAGAGGATTGGTGAAGGTTGGGCGAGCAAACGCAGACCCTTTAAAGTAATACTGCGTGGTACCCATCCCATGGGTCCCAAATCTCCAGGTTCAAGGGCATCTTCCTACATCGAAAACATGCCTGGGAAACCCAGAAGATGGTACACCGTGTGATCGGGAAAGGTTTCTAAAACACACCTCATTTCTCCTCTCCTTGTGCTCGGGTTCGCCATTCCAGCCGCTTGACTAACAATCTCCCTACTTGGAGAATCAGCACCGTTACCCTCCTGTTTCGTACAGGTTGCAATTTGTCCTGAGGATGAACGGGAAGAGGGGGAACCAATGAGAGACTAGCTCTAGGTGTTGGGACAGGCACAGGTCACTCTATTTTCCCATCAGGAAGAAGAATGAACCACAGGCTCAGCCTGCCCCCCCGGAACCAGCATAGGGCCTGAAGCAATCCTGCGCTTTTGCGGCCAGCTCCCAAAAATGCGACTTGACAAATGGAGCTCAGGGGCACTGCAATTCACAAACCTGCAGAGTTAGAAATGATAACTCTTGTCCACAAATATATTGAGGGAAGGCAACGAAGAGGATTGGAAAGCAAGGCAGAATTGCAGGAAACAGATTTCAGGGGTAGATTCGACTCGCCTTTAAAGCACATGAAAAGCGGCAAAACGTCGACAATGATGCCCTTGGCCAAAAAGGGCGTATGCGTTTTTTCTGAATATATTCAGGAAAAAACGCATACGCCCTTTTTGGCCAAACAAGCAAGCCGGAAAGGCAAATCAGCACTACAAGGAAGTCTTGCTTGCCATCGGTAAAAAGGGCCATGCTGAAAAAAGTGTAAAAACCAGAAATGCAGGACAGGCCATGGAGACAAGGGAGCCTTGCTACGCTGATGGGCGGGATGTAAATTGCCAACAGCCACTCTGGAGAAGTGTACGGTGTGTCCTGAAACATGTAATAAACACAGCTTAGAGAGCATAGGGCACTTCCACTCATGGGCGTATACATTGGGAAAACTGAAAATCCACAAGACACAGGCACCCCAAAGTGTAGGGCTGCTCTGTTTACAAGAACCTCCAATTCGGTACATCTTAAATAGCCCAGGAAAGAAAAAAATGGATAAAGAAGTTGTGGTACTTATGCACAATGGCATATCACTCAGCCATGAAAACAATGTCATAAGGCTAGTAGCAGCGTGATGAGTGCATTTAGGTACGATGACTCTAAGTGAAATAAGTCACACAGAAAAAGACACTTATCCTAAGATATCACTTATAGAGGGAATGTCAAATTCGCTACCCTTGAACTGAATTACAAAACAGAACAGAGTCACACGTTTAGAAAACACACTATGGCTGCCTAACGGGAAAGGTCAGGTGGGGTGATGCATAAAAAAATGGTTTGAAATTAGCTCAGATACCGTTCCATAAGCCAAATATGTAATAGACAAGACCTACTCCCTGCTCAGTGAACTGGACTCAACACCCCCTATTCACCGCACAAGAATATATCTGACTAGTAAGAATCTTAAAACCTATGTATTGCTATCTCTCGGGAAGTGAATCAAGAGGGTTGAAAGCGGCATAAACACAGCAGTGAAAATCAGCTAAACCCCATTATAAAAATAAATTACTCAAAAAAAACCCCCATAAAACAAAGACAGTGAAAGAGAGAGAAATTCTTACTAAATCCGTTCAGGGGCTCTGATGCCACCTGGATTGACCATATCTAGACCCACAGCTGGATGAGACATAAGGCTGGACACTCTTGGGCTGAGAGGATTGGTGAGGTTGGGCGAGCAAACGCAGACCCTTTAAAGTAATACTGCCTGGTACCCATCCCATGGGTCCCAAATCTCCAGGTTCAAGGGCATCTTCCTACATCGAAAACATGCCTGGGAAACCCAGAAGATGGTACACCGTGTGATCGGGAAAGTTTTCTAAAACACACCTCATTTCTCCTCTCCTTGTGCTCGGGTTCGCCATTCCAGCCACTTTACTAACAATCTCCCTACTTGGAGAATCAGCACCGTTAACCTCCTGTTTCGTACAGGTTGCAATTGGTCCTGAGGATGAACGGAAGAGGGGGAACCAATGAGAGACTAGCTCTAGGTGTTGGGACAGGCACAGGTCACTCTAGTTTCCCATCAGGAAGAAGAATGAACCACAGGCTCAGCCTGCCCCCCGGAACCAGAATAGGCCTGAAGCAATCCTGCGCTTTTGCGGCCAGCTCCCCAAAAAGCGACTTGACAAATGGAGCTCAGGGGCACTGCAATTCACAAACCTGCAGAGTTAGAAATGATAACTCTCGTCCACAAATATATTGAGGGAAGGCAACGAAGAGGATTGGAAAGCAAGGTAGAATTGCAGGAAACAGATTTCAGGAGGTAGTAGATTCGACTCGCCTTTAAAGCACATGAAAAGCGGCAAAACGTCGACAATGATGCCCTTGGCCAAAAAGGGCATATGCGTTTTTTCCTGAATATATTCAGGAAAAAACGCATATGCCCTTTTTGGCCAAACAAGCAAGCCGGAAAGGCAAATCAGCAGTACAAGGAAGTCTCGCTTGCCATCGGTAAAAAGGGCCATGCTGAAAAATGTGTAAAAACCAGAAATGCAGGACAGGCCATGGAGACATGGGAGCCTTGCTACGCTGATGGGCGGGATGTAAATTGCGAACAGCCACTATGGAGAAGTGTACGGTGTGTCCTGAAACATGTAATAAACACAGCTTAGAGAGCATAGGACACTTCCACTCATGGGCGTATACATTGGGAAAACTGAAAATCCACAAGACACAGGCACCCCAAAATGTAGGGCTGCTCTGTTTACGAGAACCTCCACTTCGGTACAAATTAAATAGCCCAGGAAAGAGAAAAATGGATAAAGAAGTTGTGGTACTTATGCACAATGGCATATCACTCAGCCATGAAATCAATGTCATAAGGCTAGTAGCAGCATGATGAGTGGATTTAGGTACGATGACTCTAAGTGAAATAAGTCACACAGAAAAAGACACTTATCCTAAGATATCACTTATAGAGGGAATGTCAAAATCGCTACCCTTGAACTGAATTACAAAACAGAACAGAGTCACACTTTAGAAAACACACTATGGCTGCTTAACGGGAAAGGTCAGGTGGGGTGATGCATAAAACAAGGGTTTGAAATTAGCTCAGATACCGTTCCATAAGCCAAATATGTAATAGACAAGACCTATTCCCTGCTCAGTGAACTGGACTCAACACTCCCTATTCACCGCACAAGAATATATCTGACTAGTAAGAATCTTAAAACCTATGTATTGCTATCTCTCGGGAAGTGAATCAAGAGGGTGTAAAGCAGCATAAACACAGCAGTGAAAAGCAGCTAAACCCCATTATAAAAATAAATTACTCAAAAAAAAACCCCATAAAACAAAGACAGTGAAAGAGAGAGAAATTCTTACAAAATCCGTTCAGGGGCTCTGATGCCACCTGGATTGACCATATCTAGACCCACAGCTGGATGAGACAGAAGGCTGGACACTCGTGGGGCTGAGGGGATTGGTGAAGGTTGGGCGAGCAAACGCAGACCCTTTAAAGTAATACTGCGTGGTACCCATCCCATGGGTCCCAAATCTCCAGGTTCAAGGGCATCTTCCTACATCGAAAACATGCCTGGGAAACCCAGAAGATGGTACACCGTGTGATCGGGAAAGGTTTCTAAAACACACCTCATTTGTCCTCTCCTTGTGCTCGGGTTCGCCATTCCAGCCGCTTGACTAACAATCTCCCTACTTGGAGAATCAGCACCGTTACCCTCCTGTTTCGTACAGGTTGCAATTTGTCCTGAGGATGAACGGGAAGAGGGGGAACCAATGAGAGACTAGCTCTAGGTGTTGGGACAGGCACAGGTCACTCTATTTTCCCATCAGGAAGAAGAATGAACCACAGGCTCAGCCTGCCCCCCCGGAACCAGCATAGGGCCTGAAGCAATCCTGCGCTTTTGCGGCCAGCTCCCAAAAATGCGACTTGACAAATGGAGCTCAGGGGCACTGCAATTCACAAACCTGCAGAGTTAGAAATGATAACTCTTGTCCACAAATATATTGAGGGAAGGCAACGAAGAGGATTGGAAAGCAAGGCAGAATTGCAGGAAACAGATTTCAGGGGTAGATTCGACTCGCCTTTAAAGCACATGAAAAGCGGCAAAACGTCGACAATGATGCCCTTGGCCAAAAAGGGCGTATGCGTTTTTTCTGAATATATTCAGGAAAAAACGCATACGCCCTTTTTGGCCAAACAAGCAAGCCGGAAAGGCAAATCAGCACTACAAGGAAGTCTTGCTTGCCATCGGTAAAAAAGGCCATGCTGAAAAAAGTGTAAAAACCAGAAATGCAGGACAGGCCATGGAGACAAGGGAGCCTTGCTACGCTGATGGGCGGGATGTAAATTGCCAACAGCCACTCTGGAGAAGTGTACGGTGTGTCCTGAAACATGTAATAAACACAGCTTAGAGAGCATAGGGCACTTCCACTCATGGGCGTATACATTGGGAAAACTGAAAAACCACAAGACACAGGCACCCCAAAATGTAGGGCTGCTCTGTTTACGAGAACCTCTACTTCGGTACAAATTAAATAGCCCAGGAAAGAGAAAAATGGATAAAGAAGTTGTGGTACTTATGCACAATGGCATATCACTCAGCCATGAAATCAATGTCATAAGGCTAGTAGCAGCATGATGAGTGGATTTAAGTACGATGACTCTAAGTGAAATAAGTCACACAGAAAAAGACACTTATCCTAAGATATCACTTATAGAGGGAATGTCAAAATCGCTACCCTTGAACTGAATTACAAAACAGAACACAGTCACACTTTAAAAAACACACTATGGCTGCTTAACGGGAAAGGTCAGGTGGGGTGATGCATAAAAGAAGGGTTTGAAATTAGCTCAGATACCGTTCCATAAGCCAAATATGTAATAGACAAGACCTACTCCCTGCTCAGTGAACTGGACTCAACACCCCCTATTCACCGCAGAAGATTATATCTGACTAGTAAGAATCTTAAAACCTATGTATTGCTATCTCTCGGGAAGTGAATCAAGAGGGTGGAAAGCGGCATAAACACAGCAGTGAAAAGCAGCTAAACCCCATTATAAAAATAAATTACTCAAAAAAAAAACCCCATAAAACAAAGACAGTGAAAGAGAGAGAAATTCTTACAAAATCCGTTCAGGGGCTCTGATGCCACCTGGATTGACCATATCTAGACCCACAGCTGGATGAGACAGAAGGCTGGACACTCTTGGGGCTGAGAGGATTGGTGAGGTTGGGCGAGCAAACGCAGACCCTTTAAAGTAATACTGCGTGGTACCCATCCCATGGGTCCCAAATCTCCAGGTTCAAGGGCATCTTCCTACATCGAACACATGCCTGGGAAACCCAGAAGATGGAACACCGTGTGATCGGGAAAGGTTTCTAAAACACACCTCATTTCTCCTCTCCTTGTGCTCGGGTTCACGATTCCAGCCGCTTGACTAACAATCTCCCTACTTGGAGAATCAGCACCGTTAACCTCCTGTTTCGTACAGGTTGCAATTTGTCCTGAGGATGAACGGGAAGAGGGGGAACCAATGAGAGACTAGCTCTAGGTGTTGGGACAGGCACAGGTCACTCTATTTTTCCATCAGGAAGAAGAATGAACCACAGGCTCAGCCTGCCCCCCCGGAACCAGAATAGGGCCTGAAGCAATCCTGCGCTTTTGCGGTCAGCTCCCAAAAAAGCGACTTGACAAATGGAGCTCAGGGGCACTGCAATTCACAAACCTGCAGAGTTAGAAATGATAACTCTTGTCCACAAATATATTGAGGGAAGGCAACGAAGAGGATTGGAAAGCAAGGCAGAATTGCAGGAAACAGATTTCAGGAGGTAGATTCGACACGCCTTTAAAGCACATGAAAAGCGGCAAAACGTCGACAATGATGCCCTTGGCCAAAAAGGGCGTATGCGTTTTTTCTGAATATATTCAGGAAAAAACGCATACGCCCTTTTTGGCCAAACAAGCAAGCCGGAAAGGCAAATCAGCAATACAAGGAAGTCTTGCTTGCCATCGGTAAAAAGGGCCATGCTGAAAAAAGTGTAAAAACCAGAAATGCAGAACAGGCCATGGAGACATGGGAGCCTTGCTAGGCTGATGGGCGGGATGTAAATTGCTAACAGCCACTCTGGAGAAGTGTACGGTGTGTCCTGAAACATGTAATAAACACAGCTTAGAGAGCATAGGGCACTTCCACTCATGGGCGTATACATTGGGAAAACTGAAAATCCACAAGACACAGGCACCCCAAAGTGTAGGGCTGCTCTGTTTACAAGTACCTCCAATTCGGTACATCTTAAATAGCCCAGGAAAGAAAAAAATGGATAAAGAAGTTGTGGTACTTATGCACAATGGCATATCACTCAGCCATGAAAACAATGTCATAAGGCTAGTAGCAGCGTGATGAGTGCATTTAGGTACGATGACTCTAAGTGAAATAAGTCACACAGAAAAAGACACTTATCCTAAGATATCACTTATAGAGGGAATGTCAAATTCGCTACCCTTGAACTGAATTACAAAACAGAACAGAGTCACACGTTTAGAAAACACACTATGGCTGCCTAACGGGAAAGGTCAGGTGGGGTGATGCATAAAAAAATGGTTTGAAATTAGCTCAGATACCGTTCCATAAGCCAAATATGTAATAGACAAGACCTACTCCCTGCTCAGTGAACTGGACTCAACACCCCCTATTCACCGCACAAGAATATATCTGATTGGTAAGAATCTTAAAACCTATGTATTGCTATCTCTCGGGAAGTGAATCAAGAGGGTGGAAAGCGGCATAAACACAGCAGTGAAAAGCAGCTAAACCCCATTATAAAAATAAATTACTCAAAAAAAACCCCCATAAGACAAAGACAGTGAAAGAGAGAGAAATTCTTACTAAATCCGTTCAGGGGCTCTGATGCCACCTAGATTGACCATATCTAGACCCACAGCTGGATGAGACATAAGGCTGGACACTCTTGGGGCTGAGAGGATTGGTGAGGTTGGGCGAGCAAACGCAGACCCTTTAAAGTAATACTGCCTGGTACCCATCCCATGGGTCCCAAATCTCCAGGTTCAAGGGCATCTTCCTACATCGAAAACATGCCTGGGAAACCCAGAAGATGGTACACCGTGTGATCGGGAAAGGTTTCTAAAACACACCTCATTTCTCCTCTCCTTGTGCTCGGGTTCGCCATTCCAGCCGCTTGACTAACAATCTCCCTACTTGGAGAATCAGCACCGTTAACCTCCTGTTTCGTACAGGTTGCAATTTGTCCTGAGGATGAACGGGAAGAGGGGGAACCAATGAGAGACTAGCTCTAGGTGTTGGGACAGGCACAGGTCACTCTATTTTCCCATCAGGAAGAAGAATGAACCACAGGCTCAGCCTGCCCCCCCGGAACCAGAATAGGGCCTGAACCAATCCTGCGCTTTTGCGGCCAGCTCCCAAAAAAGCGACTTGACAAATGGAGCTCAGGGGCACTGCAATTCACAAACCTGCAGAGTTAGAAATGATAACTCTCGTCCACAAATATATTGAGGGAAGGCAACGAAGAGGATTGGAAAGCAAGGCAGAATTGCAGGAAACAGATTTCAGGAGGTAGATTCGACTCGCCTTTAAAGCACATGAAAAGCGGCAAAACGTCCACAATGATGCCCTTGGCCAAAAAGGGCGTATGCGTTTTTTCCTGAATATATTCAGGAAAAAACGCATACGCCCTTTTTGGCCAAACAAGCAAGCCGGAAAGGCAAATCAGCACTACAAGGAAGTCTCGCTTGCCATCGGTAAAAAGGGCCATGCTGAAAAAAGTGTAAAAACCAGAAATGCAGGACAGGCCATGGAGACATGGGAGCCTTGCTACGCTGATGGGCGGGATGTAAATTGCTAACAGCCACTCTGGAGAAGTGTACGGTGTGTCCTGAAACATGTAATAAACACAGCTTAGAGAGCATAGGGCACTTCCACTCATGGGCGTATACATTGGGAAAACTGAAAATCCACAAGACACAGGCACCCCAAAGTGTAGGGCTGCTCTGTTTACAAGAACCTCCAATTCGGTACACCTTAAATAGCCTAGGAAAGAGAAAAATGGATAAAGAAGTTGTGGTACTTATGCACAATAACATATCACTCAGCCATGAAAACAATGTCATAAGGCTAGTAGCAGCGTGATGAGTGCATTTAGGTACGATGACTCTAAGTGAAATAAGTCACACAGAAAAAGACACTTATCCTAAGATATCACTTATAGAGGGAATGTCAAATTCGCTACCCTTGAACTGAATTACAAAACAGAACAGAGTCACACGTTTAGAAAACACACTATGGCTGCCTAACGGGAAAGGTCAGGTGGGGTGATGCATAAAAAAATGGTTTGAAATTAGCTCAGATACCGTTCCATAAGCCAAATATGTAATAGACAAGACCTACTCCCTGCTCAGTGAACTGGACTCAACACCCCCTATTCACCGCACAAAAATATATCTGACTAGTAAGAATCTTAAAACCTATGTATTGCTATCTCTCGGGAAGTGAATCAAGAGGGTGTAAAGCAGAATAAACACAGCAGTGAAAAGCAGCTAAAGCCCATTATAAAAATAAATTACTCAAGAAAAAAAACCCCAGAAAACAAAGACAGTGAAAGAGAGAGAAATTCTTACTAAATCCGTTCAGGGGCTCTGATACCACCTGGATTGACCATATCTAGACCCACAGCTGGATGAGACATAAGGCTGGACACTCTTGGGGCTGAGAGGATTGGTGAGGTTGGGCGAGCAAACGCAGACCCTTTAAAGTAATACTGCCTGGTACCCATCCCATGGGTCCCAAATCTCCAGGTTCAAGGGCATCTTCCTACATCGAACACATGCCTGGGAAACCCAGAAGATGGTACACCGTGTGATCGGGAAAGGTTTCTAAAACACACCTCATTTCTCCTCTCCTTGTGCTCGGGTTCGCCATTCCAGCCGCTTGACTAACAATCTCCCTACTTGGAGAATCAGCACCGTTAACCTCCTGTTTCGTACAGGTTGCAATTTGTCCTGAGGATGAACGGGAAGAGGGGGAACCAATGAGAGACTAGCTCTAGGTGTTGGGACAGGCACAGGTCACTCTAGTTTCCCATCAGGAAGAAGAATGAACCACAGGCTCAGCCTGCCCCCCCGGAACCAGAATAGGGCCTGAAGCAATCCTGCGCTTTTGCGGCCAGCTCCCAAAAAAGCGACTTGACAAATGGAGCTCAGGGGCACTGCAATTCACAAACCTGCAGAGTTAGAAATGATAACTCTTGTCCACAAATATATTGAGGGAAGGCAACGAAGAGGATTGGAAAGCAAGGCAGAATTGCAGGAAACAGATTTCAGGAGGTAGATTCGACACGCCTTTAAAGCACATGAAAAGCGGCAAAACGTCGACAATGATGCCCTTGGCCAAAAAGGGCGTATGCGTTTTTTCTGAATATATTCAGGAAAAAACGCATACGCCCTTTTTGGCCAAACAAGCAAGCCGGAAAGGCAAATCAGCACTACAAGGAAGTCTTGCTTGCCATCGGTAAAAAGGGCCATGCTGAAAAAAGTGTAAAAACCAGTAATGCAGAACAGGCCATGGAGACATGGGAGCCTTGCTACGCTGATGGGCGGGATGTAAATTGCTAACAGCCACTCTGGAGAAGTGTACGGTGTGTCCTGAAACATGTAATAAACACAGCTTAGAGAGCATAGGGCACTTCCACTCATGGGCGTATACATTGGGAAAACTGAAAATCCACAAGACACAGGCACCCCAAAGTGTAGGGCTGCTCTGTTTACAAGAACCTCCAATTCGGTACATCTTAAATAGCCCAGGAAAGAAAAAAATGGATAAAGAAGTTGTGGTACTTATGCACAATGGCATATCACTCAGCCATGAAAACAATGTCATAAGGCTAGTAGCAGCGTGATGAGTGCATTTAGGTACGATGACTCTAAGTGAAATAAGTCACACAGAAAAAGACACTTATCCTAAGATATCACTTATAGAGGGAATGTCAAATTCGCTACCCTTGAACTGAATTACAAAACAGAACAGAGTCACACGTTTAGAAAACACACTATGGCTGCCTAACGGGAAAGGTCAGGTGGGGTGATGCATAAAAAAATGGTTTGAAATTAGCTCAGATACCGTTCCATAAGCCAAATATGTAATAGACAAGACCTACTCCCTGCTCAGTGAACTGGACCCAACACCCCCTATTCACCGCACAAGAATATATCTGACTAGTAAGAATCTTAAAACCTATGTATTGCTATCTCTCGGGAAGTGAATCAAGAGGGTGGAAAGCGGCATAAACACAGCAGTGAAAAGCAGCTAAACCCCATTATAAAAATAAATTACTCAAAAAAAACCCCCATAAAACAAAGACAGTGAAAGAGAGAGAAATTCTTACAAAATCCGTTCAGGGCCTCTGATGCCACCTGCATTGACCATATCTAGACCCACAGCTGGATGAGACAGAAGGCTGGACACTCTTGGGGCTGAGAGGATTGGTGAAGGTTGGGCGAGCAAACGCAGACCCTTTAAAGTAATACTGCGTGGTACCCATCCCATGGGTCCCAAATCTCCAGGTTCAAGGGCATCTTCCTACATCGAAAACATGCCTGGGAAACCCAGAAGATGGTACACTGTGTGATCGGGAAAGGTTTCTAAAACACACCTCATTTCTCCTCTCCTTGTGCTCGGGTTCGCCATTCCAGCCGCTTGACTAACAATCTCCCTACTTGGAGAATCAGCACCGTTACCCTCCTGTTTCGTACAGGTTGCAATTTGTCCTGAGGATGAACGGGAAGAGGGGGAACCAATGAGAGACTAGCTCTAGGTGTTGGGACAGGCACAGGTCACTCTAGTTTCCCATCAGGAAGAAGAATGAACCACAGGCTCAGCCTGCCCCCCCGGAACCAGAATAGGGCCTGAAGCAATCCTGCGCTTTTGCGGCCAGCTCCCAAAAAAGCGACTTGACAAATGGAGCTCAGGGGCACTGCAATTCACAAACCTGCAGAGTTAGAAATGATAACTCTCGTCCACAAATATATTGAGGGAAGGCTAAGAAGAGGAGTGGAAAGCAAGGCAGAATTGCAGGAAACAGTTTTCAGGAGGTAGATTCGACTCACCTTTAAAGCACATGAAAAGCGGCAAAACGTCGACAATGATGCCCTTGGCCAAAAAGGGCGTATGCGTTTTTTCCTGAATATATTCAGGGAAAAACGCATACGCCCTTTTTGGCCAACCAAGGAAGCCGGAAGGGCAAAGCAGCACTACAAAGTAGTCTCGCTTGCCATCGGTCAAAATGGCCATGCTGAAAAAAGTGTAAAAACCAGAAATGCAGGACAGGCCATGGAAACAAGGGAGCCTTGCTACGCTGATGGGTGGGATGTAAATTGCCAACAGCCACTCTGGAGAAGTGTACGGTGTGTCCTGAAACAGGTAATAAACACAGCTTAGAGAGCATAGGGCACTTCCACTCATGGGCGTATATATTGGGAAAACTGAAAATCCACAAGACACAGGCACCCCAAAATGTAGGGCTGCTCTGTTTACGAGAACCTCCACTTCGGTACAAATTAAATAGCCCAGGAAAGAGAAAAATGGATAAAGAAGTTGTGGTACTTATGCACAATGGCATATCACTCACCCATGAAATCAATGTCATAAGGCTAATAGCAGCATGATGAGTGGATTTAGGTACGATGACTCTAAGTGAAATAAGTCACACAGAAAAAGACACTTATCCTAAGATATCACTTATAGAGGGAATGTCAAAATCGCTACCCTTGAACTGAATTACAAAACAGAACAGAGTCACACGTTTAGAAAACACACTATGGCTGCCTAACGGGAAAGGTCAGGTGGGGTGATGCATAAAAGAAGGGTTTGAAATTAGCTCAGATACCGTTCCATAAGCCAAATATGTAATAGACAAGACCTACTCCCTGCTCAGTGAACTGGACTCAACACCCCCTATTCACCGCACAAGAATATATCTGACTAGTAAGAATCTTAAAACCTATGTATTGCTATCTCTCGGGAAGTGAATCAAGAGGGTGTAAAGCGGCATAAACACAGCAGTGAAAAGCAGCTAAACCCCATTATAAAAGTAAATTACTCAAAAAAAAACCCCCATAAAACAAAGACAGTGAAAGAGAGAGAAATTCTTACAAAATCCGTTCAGGGGCTCTGATGCCACCTGGATTGACCATATGTAGACCCACAGCTGGATGAGACATAAGGCTGGACACTCTTGGGGCTAAGAGGATTGGTGAGGTTGGAGGAGCAAACGCAGACCCTTTAAAGTAATACTGCCTGGTACCCATCCCATGGGTCCCAAATCTCCAGGTTTAAGGGCATCTTCCTACATCGAAAACATGCCTGGGAAACCCAGAAGATGGTACACCGTGTGATCGGGAAAGGTTTGTAAAACGCACCTCATTTCTCCTCTCCTTGTGCTCGGGTTCGCCATTCCAGCCACGTTACTAACAATCTCCCTACTTGGAGAATCAGCACCGTTAACCTCCTGTTTCGTACAGGTTGCAATTTGTCCTGAGGATGAACGGGAAGAGGGGGAACCAATGAGAGACTAGCTCTAGGTGTTGGGACAGGCACAGGTCACTCTAGTTTCCCATCAGGAAGAAGAATGAACCACAGGCTCAGCCTGCCCCCCCGGAACCAGAATAGGGCCTGAAGCAATCCTGCGCTTTTGCGGCCAGCTCCCAAAAAAGCGACTTGACAAATGGAGCTCAGGGGCACTGCAATTCACAAACCTGCAGAGTTAGAAATTATAACTCTTGTCCACAAATATATTGAGGGAAGGCAACGAAGAGGATTGGAAAGCAAGGCAGAATTGCAGGAAACAGATTTCAGGAGATAGATTCGACTCGCCTTTAAAGCACATGAAAAGCGGCAAAACGTCGACAATGATGCCCTTGGCCAAAAAGGGCGTATGCGTTTTTTCTGAATATATTCAGGAAAAAACGCATACACCCTTTTTGGCCAAACAAGCAAGCCGGAAAGGCAAATCAGCACTGCAAGGAAGTCTTGCTTGCCATCGGTAAAAAGGGCCATGCTGAAAATAGTGTAAAAACCAGAAATGCAGGACAGGCCATGGAGACATGGGAGCCTTGCTACGCTAATGGGCGGGATGTAAATTACTAACAGCCACTCTGTAGAAGTGTACGGTGTGTCCTGAAACATGTAATAAACACAGCTTAGAGAGCATAGGGCACTTCCACTCATGGGCGTATACATTGGGAAAACTGAAAATCCACAAGACACAGGCACCCCAAAGTGTAGGGCTGCTCTGTTTACAAGAACCTCCAATTCGGTACATCCTAAATAGCCCAGGAAAGAGAAAAATGGATAAAGAAGTTGTGGTACTTATGCACAATGGCATATCACTCAGCCATGAAATCAATGTCATAAGGCTAGTAGCAGCGTGATGAGTGCATTTAGGTAGGATGACTCTAAGTGAAATAAGTCACACAGAAAAAGACACTTATCCTAAGATATCACTTATAGAGGGAATGTCAAATTCGCTACCTTTGAACTGAATTACAAAACAGAACAGAGTCACACGTTTAGAAAACACACTATGGCTGCCTAACGGGAAAGGTCAGGTGGGGTGTTGCATAAAAGAAGGGTTTGAAATTAGCTCAGATACCATTCCATAAGCCAAATATGTAATAGACAAGACCTACTCCCTGCTCAGTGAACTGGACTCAACACCCCCTATTCACCGCACAAGAATATATCTGACTAGTAAGAATCTTAAAACCTATGTATTGCTATCTCTCGGGAAGTGAATCAAGAGGGTGGAAAGCGGCATAAACACAGCAGTGAAAAGCAGCTAAACCCCATTATAAAAATAAATTACTCAAAAAAAAACCCCATAAAACAAAGACAGTGAAAGAGAGAGAAATTCTTACAAAATCCATTCAGGGGCTCTGATGCCACCTGGATTGACCATATCTAGACCCACAGCTGGATGAGACATAAGGCTGGACACTCTTGGGGCTGAGAGGATTGGTGAGGTTGGGCGAGCAAACGCAGACCCTTTAAAGTAATACTGCGTGGTACCCATCCCATGGGTCCCAAATCTCCAGGTTCAAGGGCATCTTCCTACATCGAAAACATGCCTGGGAAACCCAGAAGATGGTACACCGTGTGATCGGGAAAGGTTTCTAAAACACACCTCATTTCTCCTCTCCTTGTGCTCGGGTTCGCCATTCCAGCCGCTTGACTAACAATCTCCCTACTTGGAGAATCAGCACCGTTAACCTCCTGTTTCGTACAGGTTGAAATTTGTCCTGAGGATGAAGGGGAAGAGGGGGAACCAATGAGAGACTAGCTCTAGGTTTTGGGATAGGCACAGGTCACTCTATTTTCCCATCAGGAAGAAGAATGAACCACAGGCTCAGCCTGCCCCCCCGGAACCAGAATAGGGCCTGAAGCAATCCTGCGCTTTTGCGGCCAGCTCCCAAAAAAGCGACTTGACAAATGGAGCTCAGGGGCACTGCAATTCACAAACCTGCAGAGTTAGAAATGATAACTCTCGTCCACAAATATATTGAGGGAAGGCAACGAAGAGGATTGGAAACCAAGGCAGAATTGCAGTAAACAGTTTTCAGGAGGTAGATTCGACTCACCTTTAAAGCACATGAAAAGCGGCAAAACGTCGACAATGATGCCCTTGGCCAAAAAGGGCGTATGCGTTTTTTCCTGAATATATTCAGGAAAAAACGCATACGCCCTTTTTGGCCAACCAAGGAAGCCGGAAGGGCAAAGCAGCACTACAAAGTAGTCTCGTTGCCATTGGTCAGAATGGCCATGCTGAAAAAAGTGTAAAAACCAGAAATGCAGGACAGGCCATGGAGACAAGGGAGCCTTGCTACGCTGATGGGCGGGATGTAAATTGCCAACAGCCACTCTGGAGAAGTGTACGGTGTGTCCTGAAACATGTAATAAACACAGCTTAGAGAGCATAGGACACTTCCACTCATGGGCGTATACATTGGGAAAACTGAAAATCCACAAGACACAGGCACCCCAAAATGTAGGGCTGCTCTGTTTACGAGAACCTCCACTTCGGTACAAATTAAATAGCCCAGGAAAGAGAAAAATGGATAAAGAAGTTGTGGTACTTATGCACAATGGCATATCACTCAGCCATGAAATCAATGTCATAAGGCTAGTAGCAGCATGATGAGTGGATTTAGGTACGATGACTCTAAGTGAAATAAGTCACACAGAAAAAGACACTTATCCTAAGATATCACTTATAGAGGGAATGTCAAAATCGCTACCCTTGAACTGAATTACAAAACAGAACAGAGCCACAGTTTAGAAAACACACTATGGCTGCTTAACGGGAAAGGTCAGGTGGGGTGATGCATAAAAGAAGGGTTTGAAATTAGCTCAGATACCGTTCCATAAGCCAAATATGTAATAGACAAGACCTACTCCCTGCTCAGTGAACTGGACTCAACACCCCCTATTCACCGCACAAGAATATATCTGACTAGTAAGAATCTTAAAACCTATGTATTGCTATCTCTCGGGAAGTGAATCAAGAGGGTGTAAAGCGTCATAAACACAGCAGTGAAAAGCAGCTAAACCCCATTATAAAAATAAATTACTCAAAAAAAAACCCCATAAAACAAAGACAGTGAAAGAGAGAGAAATTCTTACAAAATCCGTTCAGGGGCTCTGATGCCACCTGGATTGACCATATCTAGACCCACAGCTGGATGAGACAGAAGGCTGGACACTCGTGGGGCTAAGAGGATTGGTGAGGTTGGGCGAGCAAACGCAGACCCTTTAAAGTAATACTGCCTGGTACCCATCCCATGGGTCCCAAATCTCCAGGTTCAAGGGCATCTTCCTACATCGAAAACATGCCTGGGAAACCCAGAAGATGGTACACCGTGTGATCGGGAAAGGTTTGTAAAACGCACCTCATTTCTCCTCTCCTTGTGCTCGGGTTCGCCATTCCAGCCGCTTGACTAACAATCTCCCTACTTGGAGAATCAGCACCGTTAACCTCCTGTTTCGTACAGGTTGCAATTGGTCCTGAGGATGAACGGGAAGAGGGGGAACCAATGAGAGACTAGCTCTAGGTGTTGGGACAGGCACAGGTCACTCTAGTTTCCCATCAGGAAGAAGAATGAACCACAGGCTCAGCCTGCCCCCCCGGAACCAGAATAGGGCCTGAAGCAATCCTGCGCTTTTGCGGCCAGCTCCCAAAAAAGCGACTTGACAAATGGAGCTCAGGGGCACTGCAATTCACAAACCTGCAGAGTTAGAAATGATAACTCTCGTCCACAAATATATTGAGGGAAGGCAACGAAGAGGATTGGAAAGCAAGGTAGAATTGCAGGAAACAAATTTCAGGAGGTAGATTCGACTCGCCTTTAAAGCACATGAAAAGCGGCAAAACGTCGACAATGATGCCCTTGGCCAAAAAGGGCATATGCGTTTTTTCCTGAATATATTCAGGAAAAAACGCATATGCCCTTTTTGGCTAAACAAGCAAGCCGGAAAGGCAAATCAGCAGTACAAGGAAGTCTCGCTTGCCATCGGTAAAAAGGGCCATGCTGAAAAAAGTGTAAAAACCAGAAATGCAGGACAGGCCATGGAGACATGGGAGCCTTGCTACGCTGATGCGCGGGATGTAAATTGCGAACAGCCACTCTGGAGAAGTGTACGGTGTGTCCTGAAACATGTAATAAACACAGCTTAGAGAGCATAGGGCACTTCCACTCATGGGTGTATATATTGGGAAAACTGAAAATTCACAAGACACAGGCACCCCAAAATGTAGGGCTGCTCTGTTTACGAGAACCTCCACTTCGGTATAAATTAAATAGCCCAGGAAAGAGAAAAATGGATAAAGAAGTTGTGGTACTTATGCACAATGGTATATCACTCAGCCATGAAATCAATGTCATAAGGCTAGTAGCAGCATGATGAGTGGATTTAGGTAGGATGACTCTAAGTGAAATAAGTCACACAGAAAAAGACACTTATCCTAAGATATCACTTATAGAGGGAATGTCAAATTCGCTACCCTTGAACTGAATTACAAAACAGAACAGAGTCACACGTTTAGAAAACACACTATGGCTGCCTAACGGGAAAGGTCAGGTGGGGTGATGCATAAAAGAAGGGTTTGAAATTAGCTCAGATACCGTTCCATAAGCCAAATATGTAATAGACAAGACCTACTCCCTGCTCAGTGAACTGGACTCAACACCCCCTATTCACCGCACAAGAATATATCTGACTAGTAAGAATCTTAAAACCTATGTATTGCTATCTCTCGGGAAGTGAATCAAGAGGGTGTAAAGCGGCATAAACACAGCAGTGAAAAGCAGCTAAACCCCATTATAAAAATAAATTACTCAAAAAAAAACCCCAGAAAACAAAGACAGTGAAAGAGAGAGAAATTCTTACAAAATCCGTTCAGGGGCTCTGATGCCACCTGGATTGACCATATCTAGACCCACAGCTGGATGAGACAGAAGGCTGGACACTCGTGGGGCTAAGAGGATTGGTGAGGTTGGGCGAGCAAACGCAGACCCTTTAAAGTAATACTGCCTGGTACCCATCCCATGGGTCCCAAATCTCCAGGTTCAAGGGCATCTTCCTACATCGAAAACATGCCTGGGAAACCCAGAAGATGGTACACCGTGTGATCGGGAAAGGTTTGTAAAACGCACCTCATTTGTCCTCTCCTTGTGCTCGGGTTCGCCATTCCAGCCGCTTGACTAACAATCTCCCTACTTGGAGAATCAGCACCGTTAGCCTCCTGTTTCGTACAGGTTGCAATTGGTCCTGAGGATGAACGGGAAGAGGGGGAACCAATGAGAGACTAGCTCTAGGTGTTGGGACAGGCACAGGTCACTCTAGTTTCCCATCAGGAAGAAGAATGAACCACAGGCTCAGCCTGCCCCCCCGGAACCAGAATAGGGCCTGAAGCAATCCTGCGCTTTTGCGGCCAGCTCCCAAAAAAGCGACTTGACAAATGGAGCTCAGGGGCACTGCAATTCACAAACCTGCAGAGTTAGAAATGATAACTCTCGTCCACAAATATATTGAGGGAAGGCAACGAAGAGGATTGGAAAGCAAGGTAGAATTGCAGGAAACAAATTTCAGGAGGTAGATTCGACTCGCCTTTAAAGCACATGAAAAGCGGCAAAACGTCGACAATGATGCCCTTGGCCAAAAAGGGCATATGCGTTTTTTCCTGAATATATTCAGGAAAAAACGCATATGCCCTTTTTGGCTAAACAAGCAAGCCGGAAAGGCAAATCAGCAGTACAAGGAAGTCTCGCTTGCCATCGGTAAAAAGGGCCATGCTGAAAAAAGTGTAAAAACCAGAAATGCAGGACAGGCCATGGAGACATGGGAGCCTTGCTACGCTGATGGGCGGGATGTAAATTGCGAACAGCCACTCTGGAGAAGTGTACGGTGTGTCCTGAAACATGTAATAAACACAGCTTAGAGAGCATAGGGCACTTCCACTCATGGGTGTATATATTGGGAAAACTGAAAATCCACAAGACACAGGCACCCCAAAATGTAGGGCTGCTCTGTTTACGAGAACCTCCACTTCGGTACAAATTAAATAGCCCAGGAAAGAGAAAAATGGATAAAGAAGTTGTGGTACTTATGCACAATGGCATATCACTCAGCCATGAAAACAATGTCATAAGGCTAGTAGCAGCGTGATGAGTGCATTTAGGTACGATGACTCTAAGTGAAATAAGTCACACAGAAAAAGACACTTATCCTAAGATATCACTTATAGAGGGAATGTCAAATTCGCTACCCTTGAACTGAATTACAAAACAGAACAGAGTCACACGTTTAGAAAACACACTATGGCTGCCTAACGGGAAAGGTCAGGTGGGGTGATGCATAAAAAAATGGTTTGAAATTAGCTCAGATACCGTTCCATAAGCCAAATATGTAATAGACAAGACCTACTCCCTGCTCAGTGAACTGGACTCAACACCCCCTATTCACCGCACAAGAATATATCTGACTAGTAAGAATCTTAAAACCTATGTATTGCTATCTCTCGGGAAGTGAATCAAGAGGGTGGAAAGCGGCATAAACACAGCAGTGAAAAGCAGCTAAACCCCATTATAAAAATAAATTACTCAAAAAAAAACCCCATAAAACAAAGACAGTGAAAGAGAGAGAAATTCTTACTAAATCCGTTCAGGGGCTCTGATGCCACCTAGATTGACCATATCTAGACCCACAGCTGGATGAGACATAAGGCTGGACACTCTTGGGGCTGAGAGGATTGGTGAGGTTGGGCGAGCAAACGCAGACCCTTTAAAGTAATACTGCCTGGTACCCATCCCATGGGTCCCAAATCTCCAGGTTCAAGGGCATCTTCCTACATCGAAAACATGCCTGGGAAACCCAGAAGATGGTACACCGTGTGATCGGGAAAGGTTTCTAAAACACACCTCATTTCTCCTCTCCTTGTGCTCGGGTTCGCCATTCCAGCCGCTTGACTAACAATCTCCCTACTTGGAGAATCAGCACCGTTACCCTCCTGTTTCGTACAGGTTGCAATTTGTCCTGAGGATGAACGGGAAGAGGGGGAACCAATGAGAGACTAGCTCTAGGTGTTGGGACAGGCACAGGTCACTCTAGTTTCCCATCAGGAAGAAGAATGAACCACAGGCTCAGCCTGCCCCCCCGGAACCAGAATAGGGCCTGAAGCAATCCTGCGCTTTTGCGGCCAGCTCCCAAAAAAGCGACTTGACAAATGGAGCTCAGGGGCACTGCAATTCACAAACCTGCAGAGTTAGAAATGATAACTCTCGTCCACAAATATATTGAGGGAAGGCAACGAAGAGGATTGGAAAGCAAGGCAGAATTGCAGGAAACAGATTTCAGGAGGTAGATTCGACGCGCCTTTAAAGCACATGAAAAGCGGCAAAACGTCGACAATGATGCCCTTGGCCAAAAAGGGCGTATGCGTTTTTTCTGAATATATTCAGGAAAAAACGCATACGCCCTTTTTGGCCAAACAAGCAAGCCGGAAAGGCAAATCAGCACTACAAGGAAGTCTTGCTTGCCATCGGTAAAAAGGGCCATGCTGAAAAAAGTGTAAAAACCAGAAATGCAGAACAGGCCATGGAGACATGGGAGCCTTGCTATGCTGATGGGCGGGATGTAAATTGCTAACAGCCACTCTGGAGAAGTGTACGGTGTGTCCTGAAACATGTAATAAACACAGCTTAGAGAGCATAGGGCACTTCCACTCATGGGCGTATACATTGGGAAAACTGAAAATCCACAAGACACAGGCACCCCAAAGTGTAGGGCTGCTCTGTTTACAAGAACCTCCAATTCGGTACATCTTAAATAGCCCAGGAAAGAAAAAAATGGATAAAGAAGTTGTGGTACTTATGCACAATGGCATATCACTCAGCCATGAAAACAATGTCATAAGGCTAGTAGCAGCGTGATGAGTGCATTTAGGTACGATGACTCTAAGTGAAATAAGTCACACAGAAAAAGACACTTATCCTAAGATATCACTTATAGAGGGAATGTCAAATTCGCTACCCTTGAACTGAATTACACAACAGAACAGAGTCACACGTTTAGAAAACACACTATGGCTGCCTAACGGGAAAGGTCAGGTGGGGTGATGCATAAAAAAATGGTTTGAAATTAGCTCAGATACCGTTCCATAAGCCAAATATGTAATAGACAAGACCTACTCCCTGCTCAGTGAACTGGACTCAACACCCCCTATTCACCGCACAAGAATATATCTGACTAGTAAGAATCTTAAAACCTATGTATTGCTATCTCTCGGGAAGTGAATCAAGAGGGTGGAAAGCGGCATAAACACAGCAGTGAAAAGCAGCTAAACCCCATTATAAAAATAAATTACTCAAAAAAAAACCCCATAAAACAAAGACAGTGAAAGAGAGAGAAATTCTTACTAAATCCGTTCAGGGGCTCTGATGCCACCTAGATTGACCATATCTAGACCCACAGCTGGATGAGACATAAGGCTGGACACTCTTGGGGCTGAGAGGATTGGTGAGGTTGGGCGAGCAAACGCAGACCCTTTAAAGTAATACTGCCTGGTACCCATCCCATGGGTCCCAAATCTCCAGGTTCAAGGGCATCTTCCTACATCGAAAACATGCCTGGGAAACCCAGAAGATGGTACACCGTGTGATCGGGAAAGGTTTCTAAAACACACCTCATTTCTCCTCTCCTTGTGCTCGGGTTCGCCATTCCAGCCGCTTGACTAACAATCTCCCTACTTGGAGAATCAGCACCGTTACCCTCCTGTTTCGTACAGGTTGCAATTTGTCCTGAGGATGAACGGGAAGAGGGGGAACCAATGAGAGACTAGCTCTAGGTGTTGGGACAGGCACAGGTCACTCTAGTTTCCCATCAGGAAGAAGAATGAACCACAGGCTCAGCCTGCCCCCCCGGAACCAGAATAGGGCCTGAAGCAATCCTGCGCTTTTGCGGCCAGCTCCCAAAAAAGCGACTTGACAAATGGAGCTCAGGGGCACTGCAATTCACAAACCTGCAGAGTTAGAAATGATAACTCTCGTCCACAAATATATTGAGGGAAGGCAACGAAGAGGATTGGAAAGCAAGGCAGAATTGCAGGAAACAGATTTCAGGAGGTAGATTCGACGCGCCTTTAAAGCACATGAAAAGCGGCAAAACGTCGACAATGATGCCCTTGGCCAAAAAGGGCGTATGCGTTTTTTCTGAATATATTCAGGAAAAAACGCATACGCCCTTTTTGGCCAAACAAGCAAGCCGGAAAGGCAAATCAGCACTACAAGGAAGTCTTGCTTGCCATCGGTAAAAAGGGCCATGCTGAAAAAAGTGTAAAAACCAGAAATGCAGAACAGGCCATGGAGACATGGGAGCCTTGCTATGCTGATGGGCGGGATGTAAATTGCTAACAGCCACTCTGGAGAAGTGTACGGTGTGTCCTGAAACATGTAATAAACACAGCTTAGAGAGCATAGGGCACTTCCACTCATGGGCGTATACATTGGGAAAACTGAAAATCCACAAGACACAGGCACCCCAAAGTGTAGGGCTGCTCTGTTTACAATAACCTCCAATTCGGTACATCATAAATAGCCCAGGAAAGAAAAAAATGGATAAAGAAGTTGTGGTACTTATGCACAATGGCATATCACTCAGCCATGAAAACAATGTCATAAGGCTAGTAGCAGCGTGATGAGTGCATTTAGGTACGATGACTCTAAGTGAAATAAGTCACACAGAAAAAGACACTTATCCTAAGATATCACTTATAGAGGGAATGTCAAATTCGCTACCCTTGAACTGAATTACAAAACAGAACAGAGTCACACGTTTAGAAAACACACTATGGCTGCCTAATGGGAAAGGTCAGGTGGGGTGATGCATAAAAAAATGGTTTGAAATTAGCTCAGATACCGTTCCATAAGCCAAATATGTAATAGACAAGACCTACTCCCTGCTCAGTGAACTGGACTCAACACCCCCTATTCACTGCACAAGAATATATCTGACTAGTAAGAATCTTAAAACCTATGTATTGCTATCTCTCGGGAAGTGAATCAAGAGGGTGGAAAGCGGCATAAACACAGCAGTGAAAAGCAGCTAAACCCCATTATAAAAATAAATTACTCAAAAAAAAACCCCATAAAACAAAGACAGTGAAAGAGAGAGAAATTCTTACTAAATCCGTTCAGGGGCTCTGATGCCACCTAGATTGACCATATCTAGACCCACAGCTGGATGAGACATAAGGCTGGACACTCTTGGGGCTGAGAGGATTGGTGAGGTTGGGCGAGCAAACGCAGACCCTTTAAAGTAATACTGCGTGGTACCCATTCCATGGGTCCCAAATCTCCAGGTTCAAGGGCATCTTCCTACATCGAAAACATGCCTGGGAAACCCAGAAGATGGTACACCGTGTGATCGGGAAAGGTTTCTAAAACACACCTCATTTCTCCTCTCCTTGTGCTCGGGTTCGCCATTCCAGCCGCTTGACTAACAATCTCCCTACTTGGAGAATCAGCACCGTTACCCTCCTGTTTCGTACAGGTTGCAATTTGTCCTGAGGATGAACGGGAAGAGGGGGAACCAATGAGAGACTAGCTCTAGGTGTTGGGACAGGCACAGGTCACTCTAGTTTCCCATCAGGAAGAAGAATGAACCACAGGCTCAGCCTGCCCCCCCGGAACCAGAATAGGGCCTGAAGCAATCCTGCGCTTTTGCGGCCAGCTCCCAAAAAAGCGACTTGACAAATGGAGCTCAGGGGCACTGCAATTCACAAACCTGCAGAGTTAGAAATGATAACTCTCGTCCACAAATATATTGAGGGAAGGCAACGAAGAGGATTGGAAAGCAAGGCAGAATTGCAGGAAACAGATTTCAGGAGGTAGATTCGACTCGCCTTTAAAGCACATGAAAAGCGGCAAAACGTCGACAATGATGCCCTTGGCCAAAAAGGGCGTATGCGTTTTTTCCTGAATATATTCAGGAAAAAACGCATACGCCCTTTTTGGCCAACCAAGCAAGCCGGAAAGGCAAATCACCACTCCAAGGAAGTCTCGCTTGCCATCGGTAAAAAGGGCCATGCTGAAAAAAGTGTAAAAACCAGAAATGCAGGACAGGCCATGGAGACATGGGAGCCTTGCTACGCTGATGGGCGGGATGTAAATTGCTAACAGCCACTCTGGAGAAGTGTACGGTGTGTCCTGAAACATGTAATAAACACAGCTTAGAGAGCATAGGGCACTTCCACTCATGGGCGTATACATTGGGAAAACTGAAAATCCACAAGACACAGGCACCCCAAAGTGTAGGGCTGCTCTGTTTACAAGAACCTCCAATTCGGTACATCTTAAATAGCCCAGGAAAGAAAAAAATGGATAAAGAAGTTGTGGTACTTATGCACAATGGCATATCACTCAGCCATGAAAACAATGTCATAAGGCTAGTAGCAGCGTGATGAGTGCATTTAGGTAGGATGACTCTAAGTGAAATAAGTCACACAGAAAAAGACACTTATCCTAAGATATCACTTATAGAGGGAATGTCAAATTCGCTACCTTTGAACTGAATTACAAAACAGAACAGAGTCACACGTTTAGAAAACACACTATGGCTGCCTAACGGGAAAGGTCAGGTGGGGTGTTGCATAAAAGAAGGGTTTGAAATTAGCTCAGATACCGTTCCATAAGCCAAATATGTAATAGACAAGACCTACTCCCTGCTCAGTGAACTGGACTCAACACCCCCTATTCACCGCACAAGAATATATCTGACTAGTAAGAATCTTAAAACCTATGTATTGCTATCTCTCGGGAAGTGAATCAAGAGGGTGGAAAGCGGCATAAACACAACAGTGAAAAGCAGCTAAACCCCATTATAAAAATAAATTACTCAAAAAAAACCCCCATAAAACAAAGACAGTGAAAGAGAGAGAAATTCTTACAAAATCCATTCAGGGGCTCTGATGCCACCTGGATTGACCATATCTAGACCCACAGCTGGATGAGACAGAAGGCTGGACACTCTTGGGGCTGAGAGGATTGGTGAAGGTTGGGCGAGCAAACGCAGACCCTTTAAAGTAATACTGCGTGGTACCCATCCCATGGGTCCCAAATCTCCAGGTTCAAGGGCATCTTCCTACATCGAAAACATGCCTGGGAAACCCAGAAGATGGTACACCGTGTGATCGGGAAAGGTTTCTAAAACACACCTCATTTGTCCTCTCCTTGTGCTCGGGTTCGCCATTCCAGCCGCTTGACTAACAATCTCCCTACTTGGAGAATCAGCACCGTTAACCTCCTGTTTCGTACAGGTTGCAATTTGTCCTGAGGATGAATGGGAAGAGGGGGAACCAATGAGAGACTAGCTCTAGGTGTTGGGACAGGCACAGGTCACTCTATTTTCCCATCAGGAAGAAGAATGAACCACAGGCTCAGCCTGCCCCCCCGGAACCAGCATAGGGCCTGAAGCAATCCTGCGCTTTTGCGGCCAGCTCCCAAAAATGCGACTTGACAAATGGAGCTCAGGGGCACTGCAATTCACAAACCTGCAGAGTTAGAAATGATAACTCTTGTCCACAAATATATTGAGGGAAGGCAACGAAGAGGATTGGAAAGCAAGGCAGAATTGCAGGAAACAGATTTCAGGAGGTAGATTCGACTCGCCTTTAAAGCACATGAGAAGCGGCAAAACGTCGACAATGATGCCCTTGGCCAAAAAGGGCGTATGCGTTTTTTCTGAATATATTCAGGAAAAAACGCATACGCCCTTTTTGGCCAAACAAGCAAGCCGGAAAGGCAAATCAGCACTACAAGGAAGTCTCGCTTGCCATCGGTAAAAAAGGCCATGCTGAAAAAAGTGTAAAAACCAGAAATGCAGTACAGGCCATGGAGACAAGGGAGCCTTGCTACGCTGATGGGCGGGATGTAAATTGCCAACAGCCACTCTGGAGAAGTGTACGGTGTGTCCTGAAACATGTAATAAACACAGCTTAGAGAGCATAGGACACTTCCACTCATGGGCGTATACATTGGGAAAACTGAAAATCCACAAGACACAGGCACCCCAAAATGTAGGGCTGCTCTGTTTACGAGAACCTCCACTTCGGTACAAATTAAATAGCCCAGGAAAGAGAAAAATGGATAAAGAAGTTGTGGTACTTATGCACAATGGCATATCACTCAGCCATGAAATCAATGTCATAAGGCTAGTAGCAGCATGATGAGTGGATTTAAGTACGATGACTCTAAGTGAAATAAGTCACACAGAAAAAGACACTTATCCTAAGATATCACTTATAGAGGGAATGTCAAAATCGCTACCCTTGAACTGAATTACAAAACAGAACAGAGTCACACTTTAGAAAACACACTATGGCTGCTTAACGGGAAAGGTCAGGTGGGGTGATGCATAAAACAAGGGTTTGAAATTAGCTCAGATACCGTTCCATAAGCCAAATATGTAATAGACAAGACCTATTCCCTGCTCAGTGAACTGGACTCAACACCCCTTATTCACTGCACAAGAATATATCTGACTAGTAAGAATCTTAAAACCTATGTATTGCTATCTCTCGGGAAGTGAATCAAGAGGGTGTAAAGCGGCATAAACACAGCAGTGAAAAGCAGCTAAACCCCATTATAAAAATAAATTTCTCAAAAAAACCCCATAAAACAAAGACAGTGAAAGAGAGAGAAATTCTTACAAAATCCGTTCAGGGGCTCTGATGCCACCTGGATTGACCATATCTAGACCCACAGCTGGATGAGACAGAAGGCTGGACACTCTTGGGGCTGAGAGGATTGGTGAAGGTTGGGCGAGCAAACGCAGACCCTTTAAAGTAATACTGCGTGGTACCCATCCCATGGGTCCCAAATCTCCAGGTTCAAGGGCATCTTCCTACATCGAAAACATGCCTGGGAAACCCAGAAGATGGTACACCGTGTGATCGGGAAAGGTTTCTAAAACACACCTCATTTCTCCTCTCCTTGTGCTCGGGTTCGCCATTCCAGCCGCTTGACTAACAATCTCCCTACTTGGAGAATCAGCACCGTTACCCTCCTGTTTCGTACAGGTTGCAATTTGTCCTGAGGATGAACGGGAAGAGGGGGAACCAATGAGAGACTAGCTCTAGGTGTTGGGACAGGCACAGGTCACTCTATTTTCCCATCAGGAAGAAGAATGAACCACAGGCTCAGCCTGCCCCCCCGGAACCAGCATAGGGCCTGAAGCAATCCTGCGCTTTTGCGGCCAGCTCCCAAAAATGCGACTTGACAAATGGAGCTCAGGGGCACTGCAATTCACAAACCTGCAGAGTTAGAAATGATAACTCTTGTCCACAAATATATTGAGGGAAGGCAACGAAGAGGATTGGAAAGCAAGGCAGAATTGCAGGAAACAGATTTCAGGGGTAGATTCGACTCGCCTTTAAAGCACATGAAAAGCGGCAAAACGTCGACAATGATGCCCTTGGCCAAAAAGGGCGTATGCGTTTTTTCTGAATATATTCAGGAAAAAACGCATACGCCCTTTTTGGCCAAACAAGCAAGCCGGAAAGGCAAATCAGCACTACAAGGAAGTCTTGCTTGCCATCGGTAAAAAGGGCCATGCTGAAAAAAGTGTAAAAACCAGAAATGCAGGACAGGCCATGGAGACAAGGGAGCCTTGCTACGCTGATGGGCGGGATGTAAATTGCCAACAGCCACTCTGGAGAAGTGTACGGTGTGTCCTGAAACATGTAATAAACACAGCTTAGAGAGCATAGGGCACTTCCACTCATGGGCGTATACATTGGGAAAACTGAAAATCCACAAGACACAGGCACCCCAAAGTGTAGGGCTGCTCTGTTTACAAGAACCTCCAATTCGGTACATCTTAAATAGCCCAGGAAAGAAAAAAATGGATAAAGAAGTTGTGGTACTTATGCACAATGGCATATCACTCAGCCATGAAAACAATGTCATAAGGCTAGTAGCAGCGTGATGAGTGCATTTAGGTACGATGACTCTAAGTGAAATAAGTCACACAGAAAAAGACACTTATCCTAAGATATCACTTATAGAGGGAATGTCAAATTCGCTACCCTTGAACTGAATTACAAAACAGAACAGAGTCACACGTTTAGAAAACACACTATGGCTGCCTAACGGGAAAGGTCAGGTGGGGTGATGCATAAAAAAATGGTTTGAAATTAGCTCAGATACCGTTCCATAAGCCAAATATGTAATAGACAAGACCTACTCCCTGCTCAGTGAACTGGACTCAACACCCCCTATTCACCGCACAAGAATATATCTGACTAGTAAGAATCTTAAAACCTATGTATTGCTATCTCTCGGGAAGTGAATCAAGAGGGTGGAAAGCGGCATAAACACAGCAGTGAAAATCAGCTAAACCCCATTATAAAAATAAATTACTCAAAAAAAACCCCCATAAAACAAAGACAGTGAAAGAGAGAGAAATTCTTACTAAATCCGTTCAGGGGCTCTGATGCCACCTGGATTGACCATATCTAGACCCACAGCTGGATGAGACATAAGGCTGGACACTCTTGGGGCTGAGAGGATTGGTGAGGTTGGGCGAGCAAACGCAGACCCTTTAAAGTAATACTGCCTGGTACCCATCCCATGGGTCCCAAATCTCCAGGTTCAAGGGCATCTTCCTACATCGAAAACATGCCTGGGAAACCCAGAAGATGGTACACCGTGTGATCGGGAAAGTTTTCTAAAACACACCTCATTTCTCCTCTCCTTGTGCTCGGGTTCGCCATTCCAGCCACTTTACTAACAATCTCCCTACTTGGAGAATCAGCACCGTTAACCTCCTGTTTCGTACAGGTTGCAATTGGTCCTGAGGATGAACGGGAAGAGGGGGAACCAATGAGAGACTAGCTCTAGGTGTTGGGACAGGCACAGGTCACTCTAGTTTCCCATCAGGAAGAAGAATGAACCACAGGCTCAGCCTGCCCCCCCGGAACCAGAATAGGGCCTGAAGCAATCCTGCGCTTTTGCGGCCAGCTCCCCAAAAAGCGACTTGACAAATGGAGCTCAGGGGCACTGCAATTCACAAACCTGCAGAGTTAGAAATGATAACTCTCGTCCACAAATATATTGAGGGAAGGCAACGAAGAGGATTGGAAAGCAAGGTAGAATTGCAGGAAACAGATTTCAGGAGGTAGATTCGACTCGCCTTTAAAGCACATGAAAAGCGGCAAAACGTCGACAATGATGCCCTTGGCCAAAAAGGGCATATGCGTTTTTTCCTGAATATATTCAGGAAAAAACGCATATGCCCTTTTTGGCCAAACAAGCAAGCCGGAAAGGCAAATCAGCAGTACAAGGAAGTGTCGCTTGCCATCGGTAAAAAGGGCCATGCTGAAAAATGTGTAAAAACCAGAAATGCAGGACAGGCCATGGAGACATGGGAGCCTTGCTACGCTGATGGGCGGGATGTAAATTGCGAACAGCCACTCTGGAGAAGTGTACGGTGTGTCCTGAAACATGTAATAAACACAGCTTAGAGAGCATAGGACACTTCCACTCATGGGCGTATACATTGGGAAAACTGAAAATCCACAAGACACAGGCACCCCAAAATGTAGGGCTGCTCTGTTTACGAGAACCTCCACTTCGGTACAAATTAAATAGCCCAGGAAAGAGAAAAATGGATAAAGAAGTTGTGGTACTTATGCACAATGGCATATCACTCAGCCATGAAATCAATGTCATAAGGCTAGTAGCAGCATGATGAGTGGATTTAGGTACGATGACTCTAAGTGAAATAAGTCACACAGAAAAAGACACTTATCCTAAGATATCACTTATAGAGGGAATGTCAAAATCGCTACCCTTGAACTGAATTACAAAACAGAACAGAGTCACACTTTAGAAAACACACTATGGCTGCTTAACGGGAAAGGTCAGGTGGGGTGATGCATAAAACAAGGGTTTGAAATTAGCTCAGATACCGTTCCATAAGCCAAATATGTAATAGACAAGACCTATTCCCTGCTCAGTGAACTGGACTCAACACTCCCTATTCACCGCACAAGAATATATCTGACTAGTAAGAATCTTAAAACCTATGTATTGCTATCTCTCGGGAAGTGAATCAAGAGGGTGTAAAGCAGCATAAACACAGCAGTGAAAAGCAGCTAAACCCCATTATAAAAATAAATTACTCAAAAAAAAACCCCATAAAACAAAGACAGTGAAAGAGAGAGAAATTCTTACAAAATCCGTTCAGGGGCTCTGATGCCACCTGGATTGACCATATCTAGACCCACAGCTGGATGAGACAGAAGGCTGGACACTCGTGGGGCTGAGGGGATTGGTGAAGGTTGGGCGAGCAAACGCAGACCCTTTAAAGTAATACTGCGTGGTACCCATCCCATGGGTCCCAAATCTCCAGGTTCAAGGGCATCTTCCTACATCGAAAACATGCCTGGGAAACCCAGAAGATGGTACACCGTGTGATCGGGAAAGGTTTCTAAAACACACCTCATTTGTCCTCTCCTTGTGCTCGGGTTCGCCATTCCAGCCGCTTGACTAACAATCTCCCTACTTGGAGAATCAGCACCGTTACCCTCCTGTTTCGTACAGGTTGCAATTTGTCCTGAGGATGAACGGGAAGAGGGGGAACCAATGAGAGACTAGCTCTAGGTGTTGGGACAGGCACAGGTCACTCTATTTTCCCATCAGGAAGAAGAATGAACCACAGGCTCAGCCTGCCCCCCCGGAACCAGCATAGGGCCTGAAGCAATCCTGCGCTTTTGCGGCCAGCTCCCAAAAATGCGACTTGACAAATGGAGCTCAGGGGCACTGCAATTCACAAACCTGCAGAGTTAGAAATGATAACTCTTGTCCACAAATATATTGAGGGAAGGCAACGAAGAGGATTGGAAAGCAAGGCAGAATTGCAGGAAACAGATTTCAGGGGTAGATTCGACTCGCCTTTAAAGCACATGAAAAGCGGCAAAACGTCGACAATGATGCCCTTGGCCAAAAAGGGCGTATGCGTTTTTTCTGAATATATTCAGGAAAAAACGCATACGCCCTTTTTGGCCAAACAAGCAAGCCGGAAAGGCAAATCAGCACTACAAGGAAGTCTTGCTTGCCATCGGTAAAAAAGGCCATGCTGAAAAAAGTGTAAAAACCAGAAATGCAGGACAGGCCATGGAGACAAGGGAGCCTTGCTACGCTGATGGGCGGGATGTAAATTGCCAACAGCCACTCTGGAGAAGTGTACGGTGTGTCCTGAAACATGTAATAAACACAGCTTAGAGAGCATAGGGCACTTCCACTCATGGGCGTATACATTGGGAAAACTGAAAAACCACAAGACACAGGCACCCCAAAATGTAGGGCTGCTCTGTTTACGAGAACCTCTACTTCGGTACAAATTAAATAGCCCAGGAAAGAGAAAAATGGATAAAGAAGTTGTGGTACTTATGCACAATGGCATATCACTCAGCCATGAAATCAATGTCATAAGGCTAGTAGCAGCATGATGAGTGGATTTAAGTACGATGACTCTAAGTGAAATAAGTCACACAGAAAAAGACACTTATCCTAAGATATCACTTATAGAGGGAATGTCAAAATCGCTACCCTTGAACTGAATTACAAAACAGAACACAGTCACACTTTAAAAAACACACTATGGCTGCTTAACGGGAAAGGTCAGGTGGGGTGATGCATAAAAGAAGGGTTTGAAATTAGCTCAGATACCGTTCCATAAGCCAAATATGTAATAGACAAGACCTACTCCCTGCTCAGTGAACTGGACTCAACACCCCCTATTCACCGCAGAAGATTATATCTGACTAGTAAGAATCTTAAAACCTATGTATTGCTATCTCTCGGGAAGTGAATCAAGAGGGTGGAAAGCGGCATAAACACAGCAGTGAAAAGCAGCTAAACCCCATTATAAAAATAAATTACTCAAAAAAAAAACCCCATAAAACAAAGACAGTGAAAGAGAGAGAAATTCTTACAAAATCCGTTCAGGGGCTCTGATGCCACCTGGATTGACCATATCTAGACCCACAGCTGGATGAGACAGAAGGCTGGACACTCTTGGGGCTGAGAGGATTGGTGAGGTTGGGCGAGCAAACGCAGACCCTTTAAAGTAATACTGCGTGGTACCCATCCCATGGGTCCCAAATCTCCAGGTTCAAGGGCATCTTCCTACATCGAACACATGCCTGGGAAACCCAGAAGATGGAACACCGTGTGATCGGGAAAGGTTTCTAAAACACACCTCATTTCTCCTCTCCTTGTGCTCGGGTTCACGATTCCAGCCGCTTGACTAACAATCTCCCTACTTGGAGAATCAGCACCGTTAACCTCCTGTTTCGTACAGGTTGCAATTTGTCCTGAGGATGAACGGGAAGAGGGGGAACCAATGAGAGACTAGCTCTAGGTGTTGGGACAGGCACAGGTCACTCTATTTTCCCATCAGGAAGAAGAATGAACCACAGGCTCAGCCTGCCCCCCCGGAACCAGAATAGGGCCTGAACCAATCCTGCGCTTTTGCGGCCAGCTCCCAAAAAAGCGACTTGACAAATGGAGCTCAGGGGCACTGCAATTCACAAACCTGCAGAGTTAGAAATGATAACTCTTGTCCACAAATATATTGAGGGAAGGCAACGAAGAGGATTGGAAAGCAAGGCAGAATTGCAGGAAACAGATTTCAGGAGGTAGATTCGACACGCCTTTAAAGCACATGAAAAGCGGCAAAACGTCGACAATGATGCCCTTGGCCAAAAAGGGCGTATGCGTTTTTTCTGAATATATTCAGGAAAAAACGCATACGCCCTTTTTGGCCAAACAAGCAAGCCGGAAAGGCAAATCAGCAATACAAGGAAGTCTTGCTTGCCATCGGTAAAAAGGGCCATGCTGAAAAAAGTGTAAAAACCAGAAATGCAGAACAGGCCATGGAGACATGGGAGCCTTGCTAGGCTGATGGGCGGGATGTAAATTGCTAACAGCCACTCTGGAGAAGTGTACGGTGTGTCCTGAAACATGTAATAAACACAGCTTAGAGAGCATAGGGCACTTCCACTCATGGGCGTATACATTGGGAAAACTGAAAATCCACAAGACACAGGCACCCCAAAGTGTAGGGCTGCTCTGTTTACAAGTACCTCCAATTCGGTACATCTTAAATAGCCCAGGAAAGAAAAAAATGGATAAAGAAGTTGTGGTACTTATGCACAATGGCATATCACTCAGCCATGAAAACAATGTCATAAGGCTAGTAGCAGCGTGATGAGTGCATTTAGGTACGATGACTCTAAGTGAAATAAGTCACACAGAAAAAGACACTTATCCTAAGATATCACTTATAGAGGGAATGTCAAATTCGCTACCCTTGAACTGAATTACAAAACAGAACAGAGTCACACGTTTAGAAAACACACTATGGCTGCCTAACGGGAAAGGTCAGGTGGGGTGATGCATAAAAAAATGGTTTGAAATTAGCTCAGATACCGTTCCATAAGCCAAATATGTAATAGACAAGACCTACTCCCTGCTCAGTGAACTGGACTCAACACCCCCTATTCACCGCACAAGAATATATCTGATTGGTAAGAATCTTAAAACCTATGTATTGCTATCTCTCGGGAAGTGAATCAAGAGGGTGGAAAGCGGCATAAACACAGCAGTGAAAAGCAGCTAAACCCCATTATAAAAATAAATTACTCAAAAAAAACCCCCATAAGACAAAGACAGTGAAAGAGAGAGAAATTCTTACTAAATCCGTTCAGGGGCTCTGATGCCACCTAGATTGACCATATCTAGACCCACAGCTGGATGAGACATAAGGCTGGACACTCTTGGGGCTGAGAGGATTGGTGAGGTTGGGCGAGCAAACGCAGACCCTTTAAAGTAATACTGCCTGGTACCCATCCCATGGGTCCCAAATCTCCAGGTTCAAGGGCATCTTCCTACATCGAAAACATGCCTGGGAAACCCAGAAGATGGTACACCGTGTGATCGGGAAAGGTTTCTAAAACACACCTCATTTCTCCTCTCCTTGTGCTCGGGTTCGCCATTCCAGCCGCTTGACTAACAATCTCCCTACTTGGAGAATCAGCACCGTTACCCTCCTGTTTCGTACAGGTTGCAATTTGTCCTGAGGATGAACGGGAAGAGGGGGAACCAATGAGAGACTAGCTCTAGGTGTTGGGACAGGCACAGGTCACTCTATTTTCCCATCAGGAAGAAGAATGAACCACAGGCTCAGCCTGCCCCCCCGGAACCAGAATAGGGCCTGAAGCAATCCTGCGCTTTTGCGGCCAGCTCCCAAAAAAGCGACTTGACAAATGGAGCTCAGGGGCACTGCAATTCACAAACCTGCAGAGTTAGAAATGATAACTCTCGTCCACAAATATATTGAGGGAAGGCAACGAAGAGGATTGGAAAGCAAGGCAGAATTGCAGGAAACAGATTTCAGGAGGTAGATTCGACTCGCCTTTAAAGCACATGAAAAGCGGCAAAACGTCCACAATGATGCCCTTGGCCAAAAAGGGCGTATGCGTTTTTTCCTGAATATATTCAGGAAAAAACGCATACGCCCTTTTTGGCCAAACAAGCAAGCCGGAAAGGCAAATCAGCACTACAAGGAAGTCTCGCTTGCCATCGGTAAAAAGGGCCATGCTGAAAAAAGTGTAAAAACCAGAAATGCAGGACAGGCCATGGAGACATGGGAGCCTTGCTACGCTGATGGGCGGGATGTAAATTGCTAACAGCCACTCTGGAGAAGTGTACGGTGTGTCCTGAAACATGTAATAAACACAGCTTAGAGAGCATAGGGCACTTCCACTCATGGGCGTATACATTGGGAAAACTGAAAATCCACAAGACACAGGCACCCCAAAGTGTAGGGCTGCTCTGTTTACAAGAACCTCCAATTCGGTACACCTTAAATAGCCTAGGAAAGAGAAAAATGGATAAAGAAGTTGTGGTACTTATGCACAATAACATATCACTCAGCCATGAAAACAATGTCATAAGGCTAGTAGCAGCGTGATGAGTGCATTTAGGTACGATGACTCTAAGTGAAATAAGTCACACAGAAAAAGACACTTATCCTAAGATATCACTTATAGAGGGAATGTCAAATTCGCTACCCTTGAACTGAATTACAAAACAGAACAGAGTCACACGTTTAGAAAACACACTATGGCTGCCTAACGGGAAAGGTCAGGTGGGGTGATGCATAAAAAAATGGTTTGAAATTAGCTCAGATACCGTTCCATAAGCCAAATATGTAATAGACAAGACCTACTCCCTGCTCAGTGAACTGGACTCAACACCCCCTATTCACCGCACAAAAATATATCTGACTAGTAAGAATCTTAAAACCTATGTATTGCTATCTCTCGGGAAGTGAATCAAGAGGGTGTAAAGCAGAATAAACACAGCAGTGAAAAGCAGCTAAAGCCCATTATAAAAATAAATTACTCAAGAAAAAAAACCCCAGAAAACAAAGACAGTGAAAGAGAGAGAAATTCTTACTAAATCCGTTCAGGGGCTCTGATACCACCTGGATTGACCATATCTAGACCCACAGCTGGATGAGACATAAGGCTGGACACTCTTGGGGCTGAGAGGATTGGTGAGGTTGGGCGAGCAAACGCAGACCCTTTAAAGTAATACTGCCTGGTACCCATCCCATGGGTCCCAAATCTCCAGGTTCAAGGGCATCTTCCTACATCGAACACATGCCTGGGAAACCCAGAAGATGGTACACCGTGTGATCGGGAAAGGTTTCTAAAACACACCTCATTTCTCCTCTCCTTGTGCTCGGGTTCGCCATTCCAGCCGCTTGACTAACAATCTCCCTACTTGGAGAATCAGCACCGTTAACCTCCTGTTTCGTACAGGTTGCAATTTGTCCTGAGGATGAACGGGAAGAGGGGGAACCAATGAGAGACTAGCTCTAGGTGTTGGGACAGGCACAGGTCACTCTAGTTTCCCATCAGGAAGAAGAATGAACCACAGGCTCAGCCTGCCCCCCCGGAACCAGAATAGGGCCTGAAGCAATCCTGCGCTTTTGCGGCCAGCTCCCAAAAAAGCGACTTGACAAATGGAGCTCAGGGGCACTGCAATTCACAAACCTGCAGAGTTAGAAATGATAACTCTTGTCCACAAATATATTGAGGGAAGGCAACGAAGAGGATTGGAAAGCAAGGCAGAATTGCAGGAAACAGATTTCAGGAGGTAGATTCGACACGCCTTTAAAGCACATGAAAAGCGGCAAAACGTCGACAATGATGCCCTTGGCCAAAAAGGGCGTATGCGTTTTTTCTGAATATATTCAGGAAAAAACGCATACGCCCTTTTTGGCCAAACAAGCAAGCCGGAAAGGCAAATCAGCACTACAAGGAAGTCTTGCTTGCCATCGGTAAAAAGGGCCATGCTGAAAAAAGTGTAAAAACCAGTAATGCAGAACAGGCCATGGAGACATGGGAGCCTTGCTACGCTGATGGGCGGGATGTAAATTGCTAACAGCCACTCTGGAGAAGTGTACGGTGTGTCCTGAAACATGTAATAAACACAGCTTAGAGAGCATAGGGCACTTCCACTCATGGGCGTATACATTGGGAAAACTGAAAATCCACAAGACACAGGCACCCCAAAGTGTAGGGCTGCTCTGTTTACAAGAACCTCCAATTCGGTACATCTTAAATAGCCCAGGAAAGAAAAAAATGGATAAAGAAGTTGTGGTACTTATGCACAATGGCATATCACTCAGCCATGAAAACAATGTCATAAGGCTAGTAGCAGCGTGATGAGTGCATTTAGGTACGATGACTCTAAGTGAAATAAGTCACACAGAAAAAGACACTTATCCTAAGATATCACTTATAGAGGGAATGTCAAATTCGCTACCCTTGAACTGAATTACAAAACAGAACAGAGTCACACGTTTAGAAAACACACTATGGCTGCCTAACGGGAAAGGTCAGGTGGGGTGATGCATAAAAAAATGGTTTGAAATTAGCTCAGATACCGTTCCATAAGCCAAATATGTAATAGACAAGACCTACTCCCTGCTCAGTGAACTGGACCCAACACCCCCTATTCACCGCACAAGAATATATCTGACTAGTAAGAATCTTAAAACCTATGTATTGCTATCTCTCGGGAAGTGAATCAAGAGGGTGGAAAGCGGCATAAACACAGCAGTGAAAAGCAGCTAAACCCCATTATAAAAATAAATTACTCAAAAAAAACCCCCATAAAACAAAGACAGTGAAAGAGAGAGAAATTCTTACAAAATCCGTTCAGGGCCTCTGATGCCACCTGCATTGACCATATCTAGACCCACAGCTGGATGAGACAGAAGGCTGGACACTCTTGGGGCTGAGAGGATTGGTGAAGGTTGGGCGAGCAAACGCAGACCCTTTAAAGTAATACTGCGTGGTACCCATCCCATGGGTCCCAAATCTCCAGGTTCAAGGGCATCTTCCTACATCGAAAACATGCCTGGGAAACCCAGAAGATGGTACACTGTGTGATCGGGAAAGGTTTCTAAAACACACCTCATTTCTCCTCTCCTTGTGCTCGGGTTCGCCATTCCAGCCGCTTGACTAACAATCTCCCTACTTGGAGAATCAGCACCGTTACCCTCCTGTTTCGTACAGGTTGCAATTTGTCCTGAGGATGAACGGGAAGAGGGGGAACCAATGAGAGACTAGCTCTAGGTGTTGGGACAGGCACAGGTCACTCTAGTTTCCCATCAGGAAGAAGAATGAACCACAGGCTCAGCCTGCCCCCCCGGAACCAGAATAGGGCCTGAAGCAATCCTGCGCTTTTGCGGCCAGCTCCCAAAAAAGCGACTTGACAAATGGAGCTCAGGGGCACTGCAATTCACAAACCTGCAGAGTTAGAAATGATAACTCTCGTCCACAAATATATTGAGGGAAGGCAACGAAGAGGATTGGAAAGCAAGGCAGAATTGCAGGAAACAGTTTTCAGGAGGTAGATTCGACTCACCTTTAAAGCACATGAAAAGCGGCAAAACGTCGACAATGATGCCCTTGGCCAAAAAGGGCGTATGCGTTTTTTCCTGAATATATTCAGGGAAAAACGCATACGCCCTTTTTGGCCAACCAAGGAAGCCGGAAGGGCAAAGCAGCACTACAAAGTAGTCTCGCTTGCCATCGGTCAAAATGGCCATGCTGAAAAAAGTGTAAAAACCAGAAATGCAGGACAGGCCATGGAGACAAGGGAGCCTTGCTACGCTGATGGGCGGGATGTAAATTGCCAACAGCCACTCTGGAGAAGTGTACGGTGTGTCTTGAAACATGTAATAAACACAGCTTAGAGAGCATAGGGCACTTCCACTCATGGGCGTATATATTGGGAAAACTGAAAATCCACAAGACACAGGCACCCCAAAATGTAGGGCTGCTCTGTTTACGAGAACCTCCACTTCGGTACAAATTAAATAGCCCAGGAAAGAGAAAAATGGATAAAGAAGTTGTGGTACTTATGCACAATGGCATATCACTCAGCCATGAAATCAATGTCATAAGGCTAGTAGCAGCATGATGAGTGGATTTAGGTACGATGACTCTAAGTGAAATAAGTCACACAGAAAAAGACACTTATCCTAAGATATCACTTATAGAGGGAATGTCAAAATCGCTACCCTTGAACTGAATTACAAAACAGAACAGAGTCACACGTTTAGAAAACACACTATGGCTGCCTAACGGGAAAGGTCAGGTGGGGTGATGCATAAAAGAAGGGTTTGAAATTAGCTCAGATACCGTTCCATAAGCCAAATATGTAATAGACAAGACCTACTCCCTGCTCAGTGAACTGGACTCAACACCCCCTATTCACCGCACAAGAATATATCTGACTAGTAAGAATCTTAAAACCTATGTATTGCTATCTCTCGGGAAGTGAATCAAGAGGGTGTAAAGCGGCATAAACACAGCAGTGAAAAGCAGCTAAACCCCATTATAAAAGTAAATTACTCAAAAAAAAACCCCCATAAAACAAAGACAGTGAAAGAGAGAGAAATTCTTACAAAATCCGTTCAGGGGCTCTGATGCCACCTGGATAGACCATATGTAGACCCACAGCTGGATGAGACAGAAGGCTGGACACTCTTGGGGCTAAGAGGATTGGTGAGGTTGGGGGAGCAAACGCAGACCCTTTAAAGTAATACTGCCTGGTACCCATCCCATGGGTCCCAAATCTCCAGGTTTAAGGGCATCTTCCTACATCGAAAACATGCCTGGGAAACCCAGAAGATGGTACACCGTGTGATCGGGAAAGGTTTGTAAAACGCACCTCATTTCTCCTCTCCTTGTGCTCGGGTTCGCCATTCCAGCCACTTTACTAACAATCTCCCTACTTGGAGAATCAGCACCGTTAACCTCCTGTTTCGTACAGGTTGCAATTTGTCCTGAGGATGAACGGGAAGAGGGGGAACCAATGAGAGACTAGCTCTAGGTGTTGGGACAGGCACAGGTCACTCTAGTTTCCCATCAGGAAGAAGAATGAACCACAGGCTCAGCCTGCCCCCCCGGAACCAGAATAGGGTCTGAAGCAATCCTGCGCTTTTGCGGCCAGCTCCCAAAAAAGCGACTTGACAAATGGAGCTCAGGGGCACTGCAATTCACAAACCTGCAGAGTTAGAAATTATAACTCTTGTCCACAAATATATTGAGGGAAGGCAACGAAGAGGATTGGAAAGCAAGGCAGAATTGCAGGAAACAGATTTCAGGAGATAGATTCGACTCGCCTTTAAAGCACATGAAAAGCGGCAAAACGTCGACAATGATGCCCTTGGCCAAAAAGGGCGTATGCGTTTTTTCTGAATATATTCAGGGAAAAACGCATACGCCCTTTTTGGCCAACCAAGGAAGCCGGAAGGGCAAAGCAGCACTACAAGGAAGTCTTGCTTGCCATCGGTAAAAAGGGCCATGCTGAAAATAGTGTAAAAACCAGAAATGCAGGATAGGCCATGGAGACATGGGAGCCTTGCTACGCTAATGGGCGGGATGTAAATTGCTAACAGCCACTCTGGAGAAGTGTACGGTGTGTCCTGAAACATGTAATAAACACAGCTTAGAGAGCATAGGGCACTTCCACTCATGGGCGTATACATTGGGAAAACTGAAAATCCACAAGACACAGGCACCCCAAAGTGTAGGGCTGCTCTGTTTACAAGAACCTCCAATTCGGTACATCTTAAATAGCCCAGGAAAGAGAAAAATGGATAAAGAAGTTGTGGTACTTATGCACAATGGCATATCACTCAGCCATGAAATCAATGTCATAAGGCTAGTAGCAGCGTGATGAGTGCATTTAGGTAGGATAACTCTAAGTGAAATAAGTCACACAGAAAAAGACACTTATCCTAAGATATCACTTATAGAGGGAATGTCAAATTCGCTACCTTTGAACTGAATTACAAAACAGAACAGAGTCACACGTTTAGAAAACACACTATGGCTGCCTAACGGGAAAGGTCAGCTGGGGTGTTGCATAAAAGAAGGGTTTAAAATTAGCTCAGATACCGTTCCATAAGCCAAATATGTAATAGACAAGACCTACTCCCTGCTCAGTGAACTGGACTCAACACCCCCTATTCACCACACAAGAATATATCTGACTAGTAAGAATCTTAAAACCTATGTATTGCTATCTCTCGGGAAGTGAATCAAGAGGGTGGAAAGCGGCATAAACACAGCAGTGAAAAGCAGCTAAACCCCATTATAAAAATAAATTACTCAAAAAAAAACCCCATAAAACAAAGACAGTGAAAGAGAGAGAAATTCTTACAAAATCCATTCAGGGGCTCTGATGCCACCTGGATTGACCATATCTAGACCCACAGCTGGATGAGACAGAAGGCTGGACACTCTTGGGGCTGAGAGGATTGGTGAAGGTTGGGCGAGCAAACGCAGACCCTTTAAAGTAATACTGCGTGGTACCCATCCCATGGGTCCCAAATCTCCAGGTTCAAGGGCATCTTCCTACATCGAAAACATGCCTGGGAAACCCAGAAGATGGTACACCGTGTGATCGGGAAAGGTTTCTAAAACACACCTCATTTCTCCTCTCCTTGTGCTCGGGTTCGCCATTCCAGCCGCTTGACTAACAATCTCCCTACTTGGAGAATCAGCACCGTTAACCTCCTGTTTCGTACAGGTTTAAATTTGCCCTGAGGATGAAGGGGAAGAGGGGGATCCAATGAGAGACTAGCTCTAGGTTTTGGGATAGGCACAGGTCACTCTATTTTCCCATCAGGAAGAAGAATGAACCACAGGCTCAGCCTGCCCCCCCGGAACCAGAATAGGGCCTGAAGCAATCCTGCGCTTTTGCGGCCAGCTCCCAAAAAAGCGACTTGACAAATGGAGCTCAGGGGCACTGCAATTCACAAACCTGCAGAGTTAGAAATGATAACTCTCGTCCACAAATATATTGAGGGAAGGCAACGAAGAGGATTGGAAACCAAGGCAGAATTGCAGGAAACAGTTTTCAGGAGGTAGATTCGACTCACCTTTAAAGCACATGAAAAGCGGCAAAACGTCGACAATGATGCCCTTGGCCAAAAAGGGCGTATGCGTTTTTTCCTGAATATATTCAGGAAAAAACGCATACGCCCTTTTTGGCCAACCAAGGGAGCCGGAAGGGCAAAGCAGCACTACAAAGTAGTCTCGTTGCCATTGGTCAGAATGGACATGCTGAAAAAAGTGTAAAAACCAGAAATGCAAGACAGGCCATGGAGACAAGGGAGCCTTGCTACGCTGATGGGCGGGATGTAAATTGCCAACAGCCACTCTGGAGAAGTGTACGGTGTGTCCTGAAACATGTAATAAACACAGCTTAGAGAGCATAGGACACTTCCACTCATGGGCGTATACATTGGGAAAACTGAAAATCCACAAGACACAGGCACCCCAAAATGTAGGGCTGCTCTGTTTACGAGAACCTCCACTTCGGTACAAATTAAATAGCCCAGGAAAGAGAAAAATGGATAAAGAAGTTGTGGTACTTATGCACAATGGCATATCACTCAGCCATGAAATCAATGTCATAAGGCTAGTAGCAGCATGATGAGTGGATTTAGGTACGATGACTCTAAGTGAAATAAGTCACACAGAAAAAGACACTTATCCTAAGATATCACTTATAGAGGGAATGTCAAAATCGCTACCCTTGAACTGAATTACAAAACAGAACAGAGCCACAGTTTAGAAAACACACTATGGCTGCTTAACGGGAAAGGTCAGGTGGGGTGATGCATAAAAGAAGGGTTTGAAATTAGCTCAGATACCGTTCCATAAGCCAAATATGTAATAGACAAGACCTACTCCCTGCTCAGTGAACTGGACTCAACACCCCCTATTCACCGCACAAGAATATATCTGACTAGTAAGAATCTTAAAACCTATGTATTGCTATCTCTCGGGAAGTGAATCAAGAGGGTGTAAAGCGGCATAAACACAGCAGTGAAAAGCAGCTAAACCCCATTATAAAAATAAATTACTCAAAAAAAAACCCCAGAAAACAAAGACAGTGAAAGAGAGAGAAATTCTTACAAAATCCGTTCAGGGGCTCTGATGCCACCTGGATTGACCATATCTAGACCCACAGCTGGATGAGACAGAAGGCTGGACACTCGTGGGGCTAAGAGGATTGGTGAGGTTGGGCGAGCAAACGCAGACCCTTTAAAGTAATACTGCCTGGTACCCATCCCATGGGTCCCAAATCTCCAGGTTCAAGGGCATCTTCCTACATCGAAAACATGCCTGGGAAACCCAGAAGATGGTACACCGTGTGATCGGGAAAGGTTTGTAAAACGCACCTCATTTCTCCTCTCCTTGTGCTCGGGTTCGCCATTCCAGCCACTTTACTAACAATCTCCCTACTTGGAGAATCAGCACCGTTAACCTCCTGTTTCGTACAGGTTGCAATTTGTCCTGAGGATGAACGGGAAGAGGGGGAACCAATGAGAGACTAGCTCTAGGTGTTGGGACAGGCACAGGTCACTCTAGTTTCGCATCAGGAAGAAGAATGAACCACAGGCTCAGCCTGCCCCCCCGGAACCAGAATAGGGCCTGAAGCAATCTGCGCTTTTGCGGCCAGCTCCCAAAAAAGCGACTTGACAAATGGAGCTCAGGGGCACTGCAATTCACAAACCTGCAGAGTTAGAAATGATAACTCTCGTCCACAAATATATTGAGGGAAGGCAACGAAGAGGATTGGAAAGCAAGGTAGAATTGCAGGAAACAGATTTCAGGAGGTAGATTCGACTCGCCTTTAAAGCACATGAAAAGCGGCAAAACGTCGACAATGATGCCCTTGGCCAAAAAGGGCATATGCGTTTTTTCCTGAATATATTCAGGAAAAAACGCATATGCCCTTTTTGGCCAAACAAGCAAGCCGGAAAGGCAAATCAGCAGTACAAGGAAGTCTCGCTTGCCATCGGTAAAAAGGGCTATGCTGAAAAAAGTGTAAAAACCAGAAATGCAGGACAGGCCATGGAGACATGGGAGCCTTGCTACGCTGATGGGCGGGATGTAAATTGCGAACAGCCACTCTGGAGAAGTGTACGGTGTGTCCTGAAACATGTAATAAACACAGCTTAGAGAGCATAGGGCACTTCCACTCATGGGTGTATATATTGGGAAAACTGAAAATCCACAAGACACAGGCACCCCAAAATGTAGGGCTGCTCTGTTTACGAGAACCTCCACTTCGGTACAAATTAAATAGCCCAGGAAAGAGAAAAATGGATAAAGAAGTTGTGGTACTTATGCACAATGGTATATCACTCAGCCATGAAATCAATGTCATAAGGCTAGTAGCAGCATGATGAGTGGATTTAGGTAGGATGACTCTAAGTGAAATAAGTCACACAGAAAAAGACACTTATCCTAAGATATCACTTATAGAGGGAATGTCAAATTCGCTACCCTTGAACTGAATTACAAAACAGAACAGAGTCACACGTTTAGAAAACACACTATGGCTGCCTAACGGGAAAGGTCAGGTGGGGTGATGCATAAAAAAATGGTTTGAAATTAGCTCAGATACCGTTCCATAAGCCAAATATATAATAGACAAGACCTACTCCCTGCTCAGTGAACTGGACTCAACACCCCCTATTCACCGCACAAGAATATATCTGACTAGTAAGAATCTTAAAACCTATGTACTGCTATCTCTCAGGAAGTGAATCAAGAGGGTGTAAAACGGCATAAACACAGCAGTGTAAAGCAGCTAAACCCCATTATAAAAATAAATTACTCAAAAAAAAACCCCATAAAACAAAGACGGTGAAAGAGAGAGAAATTCTTACAAAATCCGTTCAGGGGCTCTGATGCCACCTGGATTGACCATATCTAGACCCACAGCTGGATGAGACAGAAGGCTGGACACTCTTGGGGCTGAGAGGATTGGTGAAGCTTGGGCGAGCAAACGCAGACCCTTTAAAGTAATACTGCCTGGTACCCATCCCATGGGTCCCAAATCTCCAGGTTCAAGGGCATCTTCCTACATCGAAAACATGCCTGGGAAACCCAGAAGATGGTACACCGTGTGATCGGGAAAGGTTTCTAAAACACACCTCATTTCTCCTCTCCTTGTGCTCGGGTTCGCCATTCCAGCCGCTTGACTAACAATCTCCCTACTTGGAGAATCAGCACCGTTAACCTCCTGTTTCGTACAGGTTGCAATTTGTCCTGAGGATGAACGGGAAGAGGGGGAACCAATGAGAGACTAGCTCTAGGTGTTGGGACAGGCACAGGTCACTCTATTTTCCCATCAGGAAGAAGAATGAACCACAGGCTCAGCCTGCCCCCCCGGAACCAGAATAGGGCCTGAACCAATCCTGCGCTTTTGCGGCCAGCTCCCAAAAAAGCGACTTGACAAATGGAGCTCAGGGGCACTGCAATTCACAAACCTGCAGAGTTAGAAATGATAACTCTTGTCCACAAATATATTGAGGGAAGGCAACGAAGAGGATTGGAAAGCAAGGCAGAATTGCAGGAAACAGATTTCAGGAGGTAGATTCGACACGCCTTTAAAGCACATGAAAAGCGGCAAAACGTCGACAATGATGCCCTTGGCCAAAAAGGGCGTATGCGTTTTTTCTGAATATATTCAGGAAAAAACGCATACGCCCTTTTTGGCCAAACAAGCAAGCCGGAAAGGCAAATCAGCAATACAAGGAAGTCTTGCTTGCCATCGGTAAAAAGGGCCATGCTGAAAAAAGTGTAAAAACCAGAAATGCAGAACAGGCCATGGAGACATGGGAGCCTTGCTAGGCTGATGGGCGGGATGTAAATTGCTAACAGCCACTCTGGAGAAGTGTACGGTGTGTCCTGAAACATGTAATAAACACAGCTTAGAGAGCATAGGGCACTTCCACTCATGGGCGTATACATTGGGAAAACTGAAAATCCACAAGACACAGGCACCCCAAAGTGTAGGGCTGCTCTGTTTACAAGTACCTCCAATTCGGTACATCTTAAATAGCCCAGGAAAGAAAAAAATGGATAAAGAAGTTGTGGTACTTATGCACAATGGCATATCACTCAGCCATGAAAACAATGTCATAAGGCTAGTAGCAGCGTGATGAGTGCATTTAGGTACGATGACTCTAAGTGAAATAAGTCACACAGAAAAAGACACTTATCCTAAGATATCACTTATAGAGGGAATGTCAAATTCGCTACCCTTGAACTGAATTACAAAACAGAACAGAGTCACACGTTTAGAAAACACACTATGGCTGCCTAACGGGAAAGGTCAGGTGGGGTGATGCATAAAAAAATGGTTTGAAATTAGCTCAGATACCGTTCCATAAGCCAAATATGTAATAGACAAGACCTACTCCCTGCTCAGTGAACTGGACTCAACACCCCCTATTCACCGCACAAGAATATATCTGATTGGTAAGAATCTTAAAACCTATGTATTGCTATCTCTCGGGAAGTGAATCAAGAGGGTGGAAAGCGGCATAAACACAGCAGTGAAAAGCAGCTAAACCCCATTATAAAAATAAATTACTCAAAAAAAACCCCCATAAGACAAAGACAGTGAAAGAGAGAGAAATTCTTACTAAATCCGTTCAGGGGCTCTGATGCCACCTAGATTGACCATATCTAGACCCACAGCTGGATGAGACATAAGGCTGGACACTCTTGGGGCTGAGAGGATTGGTGAGGTTGGGCGAGCAAACGCAGACCCTTTAAAGTAATACTGCCTGGTACCCATCCCATGGGTCCCAAATCTCCAGGTTCAAGGGCATCTTCCTACATCGAAAACATGCCTGGGAAACCCAGAAGATGGTACACCGTGTGATCGGGAAAGGTTTCTAAAACACACCTCATTTCTCCTCTCCTTGTGCTCGGGTTCGCCATTCCAGCCGCTTGACTAACAATCTCCCTACTTGGAGAATCAGCACCGTTACCCTCCTGTTTCGTACAGGTTGCAATTTGTCCTGAGGATGAACGGGAAGAGGGGGAACCAATGAGAGACTAGCTCTAGGTGTTGGGACAGGCACAGGTCACTCTATTTTCCCATCAGGAAGAAGAATGAACCACAGGCTCAGCCTGCCCCCCCGGAACCAGAATAGGGCCTGAAGCAATCCTGCGCTTTTGCGGCCAGCTCCCAAAAAAGCGACTTGACAAATGGAGCTCAGGGGCACTGCAATTCACAAACCTGCAGAGTTAGAAATGATAACTCTCGTCCACAAATATATTGAGGGAAGGCAACGAAGAGGATTGGAAAGCAAGGCAGAATTGCAGGAAACAGATTTCAGGAGGTAGATTCGACTCGCCTTTAAAGCACATGAAAAGCGGCAAAACGTCCACAATGATGCCCTTGGCCAAAAAGGGCGTATGCGTTTTTTCCTGAATATATTCAGGAAAAAACGCATACGCCCTTTTTGGCCAAACAAGCAAGCCGGAAAGGCAAATCAGCACTACAAGGAAGTCTCGCTTGCCATCGGTAAAAAGGGCCATGCTGAAAAAAGTGTAAAAACCAGAAATGCAGGACAGGCCATGGAGACATGGGAGCCTTGCTACGCTGATGGGCGGGATGTAAATTGCTAACAGCCACTCTGGAGAAGTGTACGGTGTGTCCTGAAACATGTAATAAACACAGCTTAGAGAGCATAGGGCACTTCCACTCATGGGCGTATACATTGGGAAAACTGAAAATCCACAAGACACAGGCACCCCAAAGTGTAGGGCTGCTCTGTTTACAAGAACCTCCAATTCGGTACACCTTAAATAGCCTAGGAAAGAGAAAAATGGATAAAGAAGTTGTGGTACTTATGCACAATAACATATCACTCAGCCATGAAAACAATGTCATAAGGCTAGTAGCAGCGTGATGAGTGCATTTAGGTACGATGACTCTAAGTGAAATAAGTCACACAGAAAAAGACACTTATCCTAAGATATCACTTATAGAGGGAATGTCAAATTCGCTACCCTTGAACTGAATTACAAAACAGAACAGAGTCACACGTTTAGAAAACACACTATGGCTGCCTAACGGGAAAGGTCAGGTGGGGTGATGCATAAAAAAATGGTTTGAAATTAGCTCAGATACCGTTCCATAAGCCAAATATGTAATAGACAAGACCTACTCCCTGCTCAGTGAACTGGACTCAACACCCCCTATTCACCGCACAAAAATATATCTGACTAGTAAGAATCTTAAAACCTATGTATTGCTATCTCTCGGGAAGTGAATCAAGAGGGTGTAAAGCAGAATAAACACAGCAGTGAAAAGCAGCTAAAGCCCATTATAAAAATAAATTACTCAAGAAAAAAAACCCCAGAAAACAAAGACAGTGAAAGAGAGAGAAATTCTTACTAAATCCGTTCAGGGGCTCTGATACCACCTGGATTGACCATATCTAGACCCACAGCTGGATGAGACATAAGGCTGGACACTCTTGGGGCTGAGAGGATTGGTGAGGTTGGGCGAGCAAACGCAGACCCTTTAAAGTAATACTGCCTGGTACCCATCCCATGGGTCCCAAATCTCCAGGTTCAAGGGCATCTTCCTACATCGAACACATGCCTGGGAAACCCAGAAGATGGTACACCGTGTGATCGGGAAAGGTTTCTAAAACACACCTCATTTCTCCTCTCCTTGTGCTCGGGTTCGCCATTCCAGCCGCTTGACTAACAATCTCCCTACTTGGAGAATCAGCACCGTTAACCTCCTGTTTCGTACAGGTTGCAATTTGTCCTGAGGATGAACGGGAAGAGGGGGAACCAATGAGAGACTAGCTCTAGGTGTTGGGACAGGCACAGGTCACTCTAGTTTCCCATCAGGAAGAAGAATGAACCACAGGCTCAGCCTGCCCCCCCGGAACCAGAATAGGGCCTGAAGCAATCCTGCGCTTTTGCGGCCAGCTCCCAAAAAAGCGACTTGACAAATGGAGCTCAGGGGCACTGCAATTCACAAACCTGCAGAGTTAGAAATGATAACTCTTGTCCACAAATATATTGAGGGAAGGCAACGAAGAGGATTGGAAAGCAAGGCAGAATTGCAGGAAACAGATTTCAGGAGGTAGATTCGACACGCCTTTAAAGCACATGAAAAGCGGCAAAACGTCGACAATGATGCCCTTGGCCAAAAAGGGCGTATGCGTTTTTTCTGAATATATTCAGGAAAAAACGCATACGCCCTTTTTGGCCAAACAAGCAAGCCGGAAAGGCAAATCAGCACTACAAGGAAGTCTTGCTTGCCATCGGTAAAAAGGGCCATGCTGAAAAAAGTGTAAAAACCAGTAATGCAGAACAGGCCATGGAGACATGGGAGCCTTGCTACGCTGATGGGCGGGATGTAAATTGCTAACAGCCACTCTGGAGAAGTGTACGGTGTGTCCTGAAACATGTAATAAACACAGCTTAGAGAGCATAGGGCACTTCCACTCATGGGCGTATACATTGGGAAAACTGAAAATCCACAAGACACAGGCACCCCAAAGTGTAGGGCTGCTCTGTTTACAAGAACCTCCAATTCGGTACATCTTAAATAGCCCAGGAAAGAAAAAAATGGATAAAGAAGTTGTGGTACTTATGCACAATGGCATATCACTCAGCCATGAAAACAATGTCATAAGGCTAGTAGCAGCGTGATGAGTGCATTTAGGTACGATGACTCTAAGTGAAATAAGTCACACAGAAAAAGACACTTATCCTAAGATATCACTTATAGAGGGAATGTCAAATTCGCTACCCTTGAACTGAATTACAAAACAGAACAGAGTCACACGTTTAGAAAACACACTATGGCTGCCTAACGGGAAAGGTCAGGTGGGGTGATGCATAAAAAAATGGTTTGAAATTAGCTCAGATACCGTTCCATAAGCCAAATATGTAATAGACAAGACCTACTCCCTGCTCAGTGAACTGGACCCAACACCCCCTATTCACCGCACAAGAATATATCTGACTAGTAAGAATCTTAAAACCTATGTATTGCTATCTCTCGGGAAGTGAATCAAGAGGGTGGAAAGCGGCATAAACACAGCAGTGAAAAGCAGCTAAACCCCATTATAAAAATAAATTACTCAAAAAAAACCCCCATAAAACAAAGACAGTGAAAGAGAGAGAAATTCTTACAAAATCCGTTCAGGGCCTCTGATGCCACCTGCATTGACCATATCTAGACCCACAGCTGGATGAGACAGAAGGCTGGACACTCTTGGGGCTGAGAGGATTGGTGAAGGTTGGGCGAGCAAACGCAGACCCTTTAAAGTAATACTGCGTGGTACCCATCCCATGGGTCCCAAATCTCCAGGTTCAAGGGCATCTTCCTACATCGAAAACATGCCTGGGAAACCCAGAAGATGGTACACTGTGTGATCGGGAAAGGTTTCTAAAACACACCTCATTTCTCCTCTCCTTGTGCTCGGGTTCGCCATTCCAGCCGCTTGACTAACAATCTCCCTACTTGGAGAATCAGCACCGTTACCCTCCTGTTTCGTACAGGTTGCAATTTGTCCTGAGGATGAACGGGAAGAGGGGGAACCAATGAGAGACTAGCTCTAGGTGTTGGGACAGGCACAGGTCACTCTAGTTTCCCATCAGGAAGAAGAATGAACCACAGGCTCAGCCTGCCCCCCCGGAACCAGAATAGGGCCTGAAGCAATCCTGCGCTTTTGCGGCCAGCTCCCAAAAAAGCGACTTGACAAATGGAGCTCAGGGGCACTGCAATTCACAAACCTGCAGAGTTAGAAATGATAACTCTCGTCCACAAATATATTGAGGGAAGGCAACGAAGAGGATTGGAAAGCAAGGCAGAATTGCAGGAAACAGTTTTCAGGAGGTAGATTCGACTCACCTTTAAAGCACATGAAAAGCGGCAAAACGTCGACAATGATGCCCTTGGCCAAAAAGGGCGTATGCGTTTTTTCCTGAATATATTCAGGGAAAAACGCATACGCCCTTTTTGGCCAACCAAGGAAGCCGGAAGGGCAAAGCAGCACTACAAAGTAGTCTCGCTTGCCATCGGTCAAAATGGCCATGCTGAAAAAAGTGTAAAAACCAGAAATGCAGGACAGGCCATGGAGACAAGGGAGCCTTGCTACGCTGATGGGCGGGATGTAAATTGCCAACAGCCACTCTGGAGAAGTGTACGGTGTGTCTTGAAACATGTAATAAACACAGCTTAGAGAGCATAGGGCACTTCCACTCATGGGCGTATATATTGGGAAAACTGAAAATCCACAAGACACAGGCACCCCAAAATGTAGGGCTGCTCTGTTTACGAGAACCTCCACTTCGGTACAAATTAAATAGCCCAGGAAAGAGAAAAATGGATAAAGAAGTTGTGGTACTTATGCACAATGGCATATCACTCAGCCATGAAATCAATGTCATAAGGCTAGTAGCAGCATGATGAGTGGATTTAGGTACGATGACTCTAAGTGAAATAAGTCACACAGAAAAAGACACTTATCCTAAGATATCACTTATAGAGGGAATGTCAAAATCGCTACCCTTGAACTGAATTACAAAACAGAACAGAGTCACACGTTTAGAAAACACACTATGGCTGCCTAACGGGAAAGGTCAGGTGGGGTGATGCATAAAAGAAGGGTTTGAAATTAGCTCAGATACCGTTCCATAAGCCAAATATGTAATAGACAAGACCTACTCCCTGCTCAGTGAACTGGACTCAACACCCCCTATTCACCGCACAAGAATATATCTGACTAGTAAGAATCTTAAAACCTATGTATTGCTATCTCTCGGGAAGTGAATCAAGAGGGTGTAAAGCGGCATAAACACAGCAGTGAAAAGCAGCTAAACCCCATTATAAAAGTAAATTACTCAAAAAAAAACCCCCATAAAACAAAGACAGTGAAAGAGAGAGAAATTCTTACAAAATCCGTTCAGGGGCTCTGATGCCACCTGGATAGACCATATGTAGACCCACAGCTGGATGAGACAGAAGGCTGGACACTCTTGGGGCTAAGAGGATTGGTGAGGTTGGGGGAGCAAACGCAGACCCTTTAAAGTAATACTGCCTGGTACCCATCCCATGGGTCCCAAATCTCCAGGTTTAAGGGCATCTTCCTACATCGAAAACATGCCTGGGAAACCCAGAAGATGGTACACCGTGTGATCGGGAAAGGTTTGTAAAACGCACCTCATTTCTCCTCTCCTTGTGCTCGGGTTCGCCATTCCAGCCACTTTACTAACAATCTCCCTACTTGGAGAATCAGCACCGTTAACCTCCTGTTTCGTACAGGTTGCAATTTGTCCTGAGGATGAACGGGAAGAGGGGGAACCAATGAGAGACTAGCTCTAGGTGTTGGGACAGGCACAGGTCACTCTAGTTTCCCATCAGGAAGAAGAATGAACCACAGGCTCAGCCTGCCCCCCCGGAACCAGAATAGGGTCTGAAGCAATCCTGCGCTTTTGCGGCCAGCTCCCAAAAAAGCGACTTGACAAATGGAGCTCAGGGGCACTGCAATTCACAAACCTGCAGAGTTAGAAATTATAACTCTTGTCCACAAATATATTGAGGGAAGGCAACGAAGAGGATTGGAAAGCAAGGCAGAATTGCAGGAAACAGATTTCAGGAGATAGATTCGACTCGCCTTTAAAGCACATGAAAAGCGGCAAAACGTCGACAATGATGCCCTTGGCCAAAAAGGGCGTATGCGTTTTTTCTGAATATATTCAGGGAAAAACGCATACGCCCTTTTTGGCCAACCAAGGAAGCCGGAAGGGCAAAGCAGCACTACAAGGAAGTCTTGCTTGCCATCGGTAAAAAGGGCCATGCTGAAAATAGTGTAAAAACCAGAAATGCAGGATAGGCCATGGAGACATGGGAGCCTTGCTACGCTAATGGGCGGGATGTAAATTGCTAACAGCCACTCTGGAGAAGTGTACGGTGTGTCCTGAAACATGTAATAAACACAGCTTAGAGAGCATAGGGCACTTCCACTCATGGGCGTATACATTGGGAAAACTGAAAATCCACAAGACACAGGCACCCCAAAGTGTAGGGCTGCTCTGTTTACAAGAACCTCCAATTCGGTACATCTTAAATAGCCCAGGAAAGAGAAAAATGGATAAAGAAGTTGTGGTACTTATGCACAATGGCATATCACTCAGCCATGAAATCAATGTCATAAGGCTAGTAGCAGCGTGATGAGTGCATTTAGGTAGGATAACTCTAAGTGAAATAAGTCACACAGAAAAAGACACTTATCCTAAGATATCACTTATAGAGGGAATGTCAAATTCGCTACCTTTGAACTGAATTACAAAACAGAACAGAGTCACACGTTTAGAAAACACACTATGGCTGCCTAACGGGAAAGGTCAGCTGGGGTGTTGCATAAAAGAAGGGTTTAAAATTAGCTCAGATACCGTTCCATAAGCCAAATATGTAATAGACAAGACCTACTCCCTGCTCAGTGAACTGGACTCAACACCCCCTATTCACCACACAAGAATATATCTGACTAGTAAGAATCTTAAAACCTATGTATTGCTATCTCTCGGGAAGTGAATCAAGAGGGTGGAAAGCGGCATAAACACAGCAGTGAAAAGCAGCTAAACCCCATTATAAAAATAAATTACTCAAAAAAAAACCCCATAAAACAAAGACAGTGAAAGAGAGAGAAATTCTTACAAAATCCATTCAGGGGCTCTGATGCCACCTGGATTGACCATATCTAGACCCACAGCTGGATGAGACAGAAGGCTGGACACTCTTGGGGCTGAGAGGATTGGTGAAGGTTGGGCGAGCAAACGCAGACCCTTTAAAGTAATACTGCGTGGTACCCATCCCATGGGTCCCAAATCTCCAGGTTCAAGGGCATCTTCCTACATCGAAAACATGCCTGGGAAACCCAGAAGATGGTACACCGTGTGATCGGGAAAGGTTTCTAAAACACACCTCATTTCTCCTCTCCTTGTGCTCGGGTTCGCCATTCCAGCCGCTTGACTAACAATCTCCCTACTTGGAGAATCAGCACCGTTAACCTCCTGTTTCGTACAGGTTTAAATTTGCCCTGAGGATGAAGGGGAAGAGGGGGATCCAATGAGAGACTAGCTCTAGGTTTTGGGATAGGCACAGGTCACTCTATTTTCCCATCAGGAAGAAGAATGAACCACAGGCTCAGCCTGCCCCCCCGGAACCAGAATAGGGCCTGAAGCAATCCTGCGCTTTTGCGGCCAGCTCCCAAAAAAGCGACTTGACAAATGGAGCTCAGGGGCACTGCAATTCACAAACCTGCAGAGTTAGAAATGATAACTCTCGTCCACAAATATATTGAGGGAAGGCAACGAAGAGGATTGGAAACCAAGGCAGAATTGCAGGAAACAGTTTTCAGGAGGTAGATTCGACTCACCTTTAAAGCACATGAAAAGCGGCAAAACGTCGACAATGATGCCCTTGGCCAAAAAGGGCGTATGCGTTTTTTCCTGAATATATTCAGGAAAAAACGCATACGCCCTTTTTGGCCAACCAAGGGAGCCGGAAGGGCAAAGCAGCACTACAAAGTAGTCTCGTTGCCATTGGTCAGAATGGACATGCTGAAAAAAGTGTAAAAACCAGAAATGCAAGACAGGCCATGGAGACAAGGGAGCCTTGCTACGCTGATGGGCGGGATGTAAATTGCCAACAGCCACTCTGGAGAAGTGTACGGTGTGTCCTGAAACATGTAATAAACACAGCTTAGAGAGCATAGGACACTTCCACTCATGGGCGTATACATTGGGAAAACTGAAAATCCACAAGACACAGGCACCCCAAAATGTAGGGCTGCTCTGTTTACGAGAACCTCCACTTCGGTACAAATTAAATAGCCCAGGAAAGAGAAAAATGGATAAAGAAGTTGTGGTACTTATGCACAATGGCATATCACTCAGCCATGAAATCAATGTCATAAGGCTAGTAGCAGCATGATGAGTGGATTTAGGTACGATGACTCTAAGTGAAATAAGTCACACAGAAAAAGACACTTATCCTAAGATATCACTTATAGAGGGAATGTCAAAATCGCTACCCTTGAACTGAATTACAAAACAGAACAGAGCCACAGTTTAGAAAACACACTATGGCTGCTTAACGGGAAAGGTCAGGTGGGGTGATGCATAAAAGAAGGGTTTGAAATTAGCTCAGATACCGTTCCATAAGCCAAATATGTAATAGACAAGACCTACTCCCTGCTCAGTGAACTGGACTCAACACCCCCTATTCACCGCACAAGAATATATCTGACTAGTAAGAATCTTAAAACCTATGTATTGCTATCTCTCGGGAAGTGAATCAAGAGGGTGTAAAGCGGCATAAACACAGCAGTGAAAAGCAGCTAAACCCCATTATAAAAATAAATTACTCAAAAAAAAACCCCAGAAAACAAAGACAGTGAAAGAGAGAGAAATTCTTACAAAATCCGTTCAGGGGCTCTGATGCCACCTGGATTGACCATATCTAGACCCACAGCTGGATGAGACAGAAGGCTGGACACTCGTGGGGCTAAGAGGATTGGTGAGGTTGGGCGAGCAAACGCAGACCCTTTAAAGTAATACTGCCTGGTACCCATCCCATGGGTCCCAAATCTCCAGGTTCAAGGGCATCTTCCTACATCGAAAACATGCCTGGGAAACCCAGAAGATGGTACACCGTGTGATCGGGAAAGGTTTGTAAAACGCACCTCATTTCTCCTCTCCTTGTGCTCGGGTTCGCCATTCCAGCCACTTTACTAACAATCTCCCTACTTGGAGAATCAGCACCGTTAACCTCCTGTTTCGTACAGGTTGCAATTTGTCCTGAGGATGAACGGGAAGAGGGGGAACCAATGAGAGACTAGCTCTAGGTGTTGGGACAGGCACAGGTCACTCTAGTTTCGCATCAGGAAGAAGAATGAACCACAGGCTCAGCCTGCCCCCCCGGAACCAGAATAGGGCCTGAAGCAATCTGCGCTTTTGCGGCCAGCTCCCAAAAAAGCGACTTGACAAATGGAGCTCAGGGGCACTGCAATTCACAAACCTGCAGAGTTAGAAATGATAACTCTCGTCCACAAATATATTGAGGGAAGGCAACGAAGAGGATTGGAAAGCAAGGTAGAATTGCAGGAAACAGATTTCAGGAGGTAGATTCGACTCGCCTTTAAAGCACATGAAAAGCGGCAAAACGTCGACAATGATGCCCTTGGCCAAAAAGGGCATATGCGTTTTTTCCTGAATATATTCAGGAAAAAACGCATATGCCCTTTTTGGCCAAACAAGCAAGCCGGAAAGGCAAATCAGCAGTACAAGGAAGTCTCGCTTGCCATCGGTAAAAAGGGCTATGCTGAAAAAAGTGTAAAAACCAGAAATGCAGGACAGGCCATGGAGACATGGGAGCCTTGCTACGCTGATGGGCGGGATGTAAATTGCGAACAGCCACTCTGGAGAAGTGTACGGTGTGTCCTGAAACATGTAATAAACACAGCTTAGAGAGCATAGGGCACTTCCACTCATGGGTGTATATATTGGGAAAACTGAAAATCCACAAGACACAGGCACCCCAAAATGTAGGGCTGCTCTGTTTACGAGAACCTCCACTTCGGTACAAATTAAATAGCCCAGGAAAGAGAAAAATGGATAAAGAAGTTGTGGTACTTATGCACAATGGTATATCACTCAGCCATGAAATCAATGTCATAAGGCTAGTAGCAGCATGATGAGTGGATTTAGGTAGGATGACTCTAAGTGAAATAAGTCACACAGAAAAAGACACTTATCCTAAGATATCACTTATAGAGGGAATGTCAAATTCGCTACCCTTGAACTGAATTACAAAACAGAACAGAGTCACACGTTTAGAAAACACACTATGGCTGCCTAACGGGAAAGGTCAGGTGGGGTGATGCATAAAAAAATGGTTTGAAATTAGCTCAGATACCGTTCCATAAGCCAAATATATAATAGACAAGACCTACTCCCTGCTCAGTGAACTGGACTCAACACCCCCTATTCACCGCACAAGAATATATCTGACTAGTAAGAATCTTAAAACCTATGTACTGCTATCTCTCAGGAAGTGAATCAAGAGGGTGTAAAACGGCATAAACACAGCAGTGTAAAGCAGCTAAACCCCATTATAAAAATAAATTACTCAAAAAAAAACCCCATAAAACAAAGACGGTGAAAGAGAGAGAAATTCTTACAAAATCCGTTCAGGGGCTCTGATGCCACCTGGATTGACCATATCTAGACCCACAGCTGGATGAGACAGAAGGCTGGACACTCTTGGGGCTGAGAGGATTGGTGAAGCTTGGGCGAGCAAACGCAGACCCTTTAAAGTAATACTGCCTGGTACCCATCCCATGGGTCCCAAATCTCCAGGTTCAAGGGCATCTTCCTACATCGAAAACATGCCTGGGAAACCCAGAAGATGGTACACCGTGTGATCGGGAAAGGTTTCTAAAACACACCTCATTTCTCCTCTCCTTGTGCTCGGGTTCGCCATTCCAGCCGCTTGACTAACAATCTCCCTACTTGGAGAATCAGCACCGTTACCCTCCTGTTTCGTACAGGTTGCAATTTGTCCTGAGGATGAACGGGAAGAGGGGGAACCAATGAGAGACTAGCTCTAGGTGTTGGGACAGGCACAGGTCACTCTAGTTTCCCATCAGGAAGAAGAATGAACCACAGGCTCAGCCTGCCCCCCCGGAACCAGAATAGGGCCTGAAGCAATCCTGCGCTTTTGCGGCCAGCTCCCAAAAAAGCGACTTGACAAATGGAGCTCAGGGGCACTGCAATTCACAAACCTGCAGAGTTAGAAATGATAACTCTCGTCCACAAATATATTGAGGGAAGGCAAAGAAGAGGATTGGAAAGCAAGGCGGAATTGCAGGAAACAGTTTTCAGGAGGTAGATTCGACTCACCTTTAAAGCACATGAAAAGCGGCAAAACGTCGACAATGATGCCCTTGGCCAAAAAGGGCGTATGCGTTTTTTCCTGAATATATTCAGGGAAAAACGCATACGCCCTTTTTGGCCAACCAAGGAAGCCGGAAGGGCAATGCAGCACTACAAAGTAGTCTCGCTTGCCATCGGTCAAAAGGGCCATGCTGAAAAAAGTGTAAAAACCAGAAATGCAGGACAGGCCATGGAGACAAGGGAGCCTTGCTACGCTGATGGGCGGGATGTAAATTGCCAACAGCCACTCTGGAGAAGTGTACGATGTGTCCTGAAACATGTAATAAACACAGCTTAGAGAGCATAGGGCACTTCCACTCATGGGCGTATACATTGGGAAAACTGAAAATCCACAAGACACAGGCACCCCAAAATGTAGGGCTGCTCTGTTTATGAGAACCTCCACTTCGGTACAAATTAAATAGCCCAGGAAAGAGAAAAATGGATAAAGAAGTTGTGGTACTTATGCACAATGGCATATCACTCAGCCATGAAATCAATGTCATAAGGCTAGTAGCAGCATGATGAGTGGATTTAGGTAGGATGACTCTAAGTGAAATAAGTCACACAGAAAAAGACACTTATCCTAAGATATCACTTATAGAGGGAATGTCAAATTCGCTACCCTTGAACTGAATTACAAAACAGAACAGAGTCACACGTTTAGAAAACACACTATGGCTGCCTAACGGGAAAGGTCAGGTGGGGTGATGCATAAAAAAATGGTTTGAAATTAGCTCAGATACCGTTCCATAAGCCAAATATGTAATAGACAAGACCTACTCCCTGCTCAGTGAACTGGACTCAACACCCCCTATTCACCGCACAAGAATATATCTGACTAGTAAGAATCTTAAAACCTATGTATTGCTATCTCTCGGGAAGTGAATCAAGAGGGTGGAAAGCGGCATAAACACAGCAGTGAAAAGCAGCTAAACCCCATTATAAAAATAAATTACTCAAAAAAAAAACCCCATAAAACAAAGACAGTGAAAGAGAGAGAAATTCTTACAAAATCCGTTCAGGGGCTCTGATGCCACCTGGATTGACCATATCTAGACACACAGCTGGATGAGACAGAAGGCTGGACAATCTTGGGGCTGAGAGGATTGGTGAGGTTGGGCGAGCAAACGCAGACCCTTTAAAGTAATACTGCCTGGTACCCATCCCATGGGTCCCAAATCTCCAGGTTCAAGGGCATCTTCCTACATCGAAATCATGCCTGGGAAACCCAGAAGATGGTACACCGTGTGATCGGGAAAGGTTTCTAAAACACACCTCATTTCTCCTCTCCTTGTGCTCGGGTTCGCCATTCCAGCCACTTGACTAACAATCTCCCTACTTGGAGAATCAGCACCGTTAACCTCCTGTTTCGTACAGGTTGCAATTGGTCCTGAGGATGAACGGGAAGAGGGGGAACCAATGAGAGACTAGCTCTAGGTGTTGGGACAGGCACAGGTCACTCTAGTTTCCCATCAGGAAGAAGAATGAACCACAGGCTCAGCCTGCCCCCCCGGAACCAGAATAGGGCCTGAAGCAATCCTGCGCTTTTGCGGCCAGCTCCCAAAAAAGCGACTTGACAAATGGAGCTCAGGGGCACTGCAATTCACAAACCTGCAGAGTTAGAAATGATAACTCTCGTCCACAAATATATTGAGGGAAGGCAACGAAGAGGATTGGAAAGCAAGGCAGAATTGCAGGAAACAGATTTCAGGAGGTAGATTCGACTCGCCTTTAAAGCACATGAAAAGCGGCAAAACGTCGACAATGATGCCCTTGGCCAAAAAGGGCGTATGCGTTTTTTCCTGAATATATTCAGGAAAAAACGCATACGCCCTTTTTGGCCAAACAAGCAAGCCGGAAAGGCAAATCAGCACTACAAGGAAGTCTCCCTTCCATCGGTAAAAAGGGCCATGCTGAAAAAAGTGTAAAAACCAGAAATGCAGGACAGGCCATGGAGACAAGGGAGCCTTGCTACGCTGATGGGCGGGATGTAAATTGCCAACAGCCACTCTGGAGAAGTGTACGATGTGTCCTGAAACATGTAATAAACACAGCTTAGAGAGCATAGGGCACTTCCACTCATGGGCGTATACATTGGGAAAACTGAAAATCCACAAGACACAGGCACCCCAAAGTGTAGGGCTGCTCTGTTTACAAGAACCTCCAATTCGGTACATCTTAAATAGCCCAGGAAAGAGAAAAATGGATAAAGAAGTTGTGGTACTTATGCACAATGGCATATCACTCAGCCATGAAATCAATGTCATAAGGCTAGTAGCAGCCTGATGAGTGCATTTAGGTAGGATGACTCTAAGTGAAATAAGTCACACAGAAAAAGACACTTATCCTAAGATATCACTTATAGAGGGAATGTCAAATTCGCTACCCTTGAACTGAATTACAAAACAGAACAGAGTCACACGTTTAGAAAACACACTATGGCTGCCTAACGGGAAAGGTCAGGTGGGGTGATGCATAAAAAAATGGTTTGAAATTAGCTCAGATACAGTTCCATAAGCCAAATATGTAATAGACAAGACCTACTCCCTGCTCAGTGAACTGGACTCAACACCCCCTATTCACCGCACAAGAATATATCTGACTAGTAAAAATCTTAAAACCTATGTACTGCTATCTCTCAGGAAGTGAATCAAGAGGGTGTAAAACGGCATAAACACAGCAGTGAAAAGCAGCTAAACCCCATTATAAAAATAAATTACTCAAAAAAAAACCCCATAAAACAAAGACAGTGAAAGAGAGAGAAATTCTTACAAAATCCATTGAGGGGCTCTGATGCCACCTGGATTGATCATATCTAGACCCACAGCTGGATGAGACAGAAGGCTGGACACTCTTGGGGCTGAGAGGATTGGTGAAGCTTGGGCGAGCAAACGCAGACCCTTTAAAGTAATACTGCCTGGTACCCATCCCATGGGTCCCAAATCTCCAGGTTCAAGGGCATCTTCCTACATCGAAAACATGCCTGGGAAACCCAGAAGATGGTACACTGTGTGATCGGGAAAGGTTTCTAAAACACACCTCATTTCTCCTCTCCTTGTGCTCGGGTTCGCCATTCCAGCCGCTTGATTAACAATCTCCCTACTTGGAGAATCAGCACCGTTACCCTCCTGTTTCGTACAGGTTGCAATTTGTCCTGAGGATGAATGGGAAGAGGGGGAACCAATGAGAGACTAGCTCTAGGTGTTGGGACAGGCACAGGTCACTCTATTTTCCCATCAGGAAGAAGAATGAACCACAGGCTCAGCCTGCCCGCCTGGAACCAGAATAGGGCCTGAAGCAATCCTGCGCTTTTGCGGCCAGCTCCCAAAAAAGCGACTTGACAAATGGAGCTCAGGGGCACTGCAATTCACAAACCTGCAGAGTTAGAAATGATAACTCTCGTCCACAAATATATTGAGGGAAGGCAAAGAAGAGGATTGGAAAGCAAGGCGGAATTGCAGGAAACAGTTTTCAGGAGGTAGATTCGACTCACCTTTAAACCACATGAAAAGCGGCAAAACGTCGACAATGATGCCCTTGGCCAAAAAGGGCGTATGCGTTTTTTCCTGAATATATTCAGGGAAAAACGCATACGCCCTTTTTGGCCAACCAAGGAAGCCGGAAGGGCAAAGCAGCACTACAAAGTAGTCTCGCTTGCCATTGGTCAAAATGGCCATGCTGAAAAAAGTGTAAAAACCAGAAATGCAGGACAGGCCATGGAGACAAGGGAGCCTTGCTACGCTGATGGGCGGGATGTAAATTGCCAACAGCCACTCTGGAGAAGTGTACGGTGTGTCCTGAAACATGTAATAAACACAGCTTAGAGAGCATAGGACACTTCCACTCATGGGCGTATACATTGGGAAAACTGAAAATCCACAAGACACAGGCACCCCAAAATGTAGGGCTGCTCTGTTTACGAGAACCTCCACTTCGGTACAAATTAAATAGCCCAGGAAAGAGAAAAATGGATAAAGAAGTTGTGGTACTTATGCACAATGGCATATCACTCAGCCATGAAATCAATGTCATAAGGCTAGTAGCAGCATGATGAGTGGATTTAGGTACGATGACTCTAAGTGAAATAAGTCACACAGAAAAAGACACTTATCCTAAGATATCACTTATAGAGGGAATGTCAAAATCGCTACCCTTGAACTGAATTACAAAACAGAACAGAGTCACACTTTAGAAAACACACTATGGCTGCCTAACGGGAAAGGTCAGGTGGGGTGATGCATAAAACAAGGGTTTGAAATTAGCTCAGATACCGTTCCATAAGCCAAATATGTAATAGACAAGACCTACTCCCTGCTCAGTGAACTGGACTCAACACCCCCTATTCACCGCACAAGAATATATCTGACTAGTAAGAATCTTAAAACCTATGTATTGCTATCTCTCGGGAAGTGAATCAAGAGGGTGGAAAGCAGCATAAACACAGCAGTGAAAAGCAGCTAAACCCCATTATAAAAATAAATTACTCAAAAAAAAAACCCCATAAAACAAAGACAGTGAAAGAGAGAGAAATTCTTACAAAATCCGTTCAGGGGCTCTGATGCCACCTGGATTGACCATATCTAGACCCACAGCTGGATGAGACAGAAGGCTGGACACTCTTGGGGCTGAGAGGATTGGTGAGGTTCGGCTAGCAAACGCAGACCCTTTAAAGTAATACTGCCTGGTACCCATCCCATGGGTCCCAAATCTCCAGGTTCAAGGGCATCTTCCTACATCGAAATCATGCCTGGGAAACCCAGAATATGTTACACCGTGTGATCGGGAAAGGTTTCTAAAACACACCTCATTTCTCCTCTCCTTGTGTTCGGGTTCGCCATTCCAGCCGCTTGACTAACAATCTCCCTACTTGGAGAATCAGCACCGTTAACCTCCTGTTTCGTACAGGTTGCAATTGGTCCTGAGGATGAACGGGAAGAGGGGGAACCAATGAGAGACTAGCTCTAGGTGTTGGGACAGGCACAGGTCACTCTAGTTTCCCATCAGGAAGAAGAATGAACCACAGGCTCAGCCTGCCCCCCCGGAACCAGAATAGGGCCTGAAGCAATCCTGCGCTTTTGCGGCCAGCTCCCAAAAAAGCGACTTGACAAATGGAGCTCAGGGGCACTGCAATTCACAAACCTGCAGAGTTAGAAATGATAACTCTCGTCCACAAATATATTGAGGGAAGGCAACGAAGAGGATTGGAAAGCAAGGCAGAATTGCAGGAAACAGATTTCAGGAGGTAGATTCGACTCGCCTTTAAAGCACATGAAAAGCGGCAAAACGTCGACAATGATGCCCTTGGCCAAAAAGGGCGTATGCGTTTTTTCTGAATATATTCAGGAAAAAACGCATACGCCCTTTTTGGCCAAACAAGCAAGCCGGAAAGGCAAATCAGCACTACAAGGAAGTCTCGCTTGCCATCGGTCAAAAGGGCCATGCTGAAAAAAGTGTAAAAACCAGAAATGCAGGACAGGCCATGGAGACATGGGAGCCTTGCTACGCTGATGGGCGGGATGTAAATTGCCAACAGCCACTCTGGAGAAGTGTACGGTGTGTCCTGAAACATGTAATAAACACAGCTTAGAGAGCATAGGGCACTTCCACTCATGGGCGTATACATTGGGAAAACTGAAAATCCACAAGACACAGGCACCCCAAAGTGTAGGGCTGCTCTGTTTACAAGAACCTCCAATTCGGTACATCTTAAATAGCCCAGGAAAGAGAAAAATGGATAAAGAAGTTGTGGTACTTATGCACAATGGCATATCACTCAGCCATGAAATCAATGTCATAAGGCTAGTAGCAGCGTGATGAGTGCATTTAGGTACGATGACTCTAAGTGAAATAAGTCACACAGAAAAAGACACTTATCCTAAGATATCACTTATAGAGGGAATGTCAAATTCGCTACCCTTGAACTGAATTACAAAACAGAACAGAGTCACACGTTTAGAAAACACACTATGGCTGCCTAACGGGAAAGGTCAGGTGGGGTGATGCATAAAAAAATGGTTTGAAATTAGCTCAGATACCGTTCCATAAGCCAAATATGTAATAGACAAGACCTACTCCCTGCTCAGTGAACTGGACTCAACACCCCGTATTCACCGCACAAGAATATATCTGACTAGTAAGAATCTTAAAACCTATGTATTGCTATCTCTCGGGAAGTGAATCAAGAGGGTGGAAAGCGGCATAAACACAGCAGTGAAAAGCAGCTAAACCCCATTATAAAAATAAATTACTCAAAAAAAAACCCCATAAAACAAAGACAGTGAAAGAGAGAGAAATTCTTACAAAATCCGTTCAGGGGCTCTGATGCCACCTGGATTGACCATATCTAGACCCACAGCTGGATGAGACAGAAGGCTGGACACTCTTGGGGCTGAGAGGATTGGTGAAGGTTGGGCGAGCAAACGCAGACCCTTTAAAGTAATACTGCGTGGTACCCATCACATGGGTCCCAAATCTCCAGGTTCAAGGGCATCTTCCTACATCGAAAACATGCCTGGGAAACCCAGAAGATGGTACACCGTGTGATCGGGAAAGGTTTGTAAAACACACCTCATTTCTCCTCTCCTTGTGCTCGGGTTCGCCATTCCAGCCGCTTGACTAACAATCTCCCTACTTGGAGAATCAGCACCGTTAACCTCCTGTTTCGTACAGGTTGCAATTGGTCCTGAGGATGAACGGGAAGAGGGGGAACCAATGAGAGACTAGCTCTAGGTGTTGGGACAGGCACAGGTCACTCTATTTTCCCATCAGGAAGAAGAATGAACCACAGGCTCAGCCTGCCCCCCCGGAACCAGAATAGGGCCTGAAGCAATCCTGCGCTTTTGCGGCCAGCTCCCCAAAAAGCGACTTGACAAATGGAGCTCAGGGGCACTGCAATTCACAAACCTGCAGAGTTAGAAATGATAACTCTCGTCCACAAATATATTGAGGGAAGGCAACGAAGAGGATTGGAAAGCAAGGCAGAATTGCAGGAAACAGTTTTCAGGAGGTAGATTCGACTCACCTTTAAAGCACATGAAAAGCGGCAAAACGTCCACAATGATGCCCTTGGCCAAAAAGGGCGTATGCGTTTTTTCCTGAATATATTCAGGAAAAAACGCATACGCCCTTTTTGGCCAAACAAGCAAGCCGGAAGGGCAAAGCAGCACTACAAAGTAGTCTCGTTGCCATTGGTCAAAATGGCCATGCTGAAAAAAGTGTAAAAACCAGAAATGCAGGACAGGCCATGGAGACAAGGGAGCCTTGCTACGCTGATGGGCGGGATGTAAATTGCCAACAGCCACTCTGGAGAAGTGTACGATGTGTCCTGAAACATGTAATAAACACAGCTTAGAGAGCATAGGGCACTTCCACTCATGGGCGTATACATTGGGAAAACTGAAAATCCACAAGACACAGGCACCCCAAAGTGTAGGGCTGCTCTGTTTACAAGAACCTCCAATTCGGTACATCTTAAATAGCCCAGGAAAGAGAAAAATGGATAAAGAAGTTGTGGTACTTATGCACAATGGCATATCACTCAGCCATGAAATCAATGTCATAAGGCTAGTAGCAGCCTGATGAGTGCATTTAGGTAGGATGACTCTAAGTGAAATAAGTCACACAGAAAAAGACACTTATCCTAAGATATCACTTATAGAGGGAATGTCAAATTCGCTACCCTTGAACTGAATTACAAAACAGAACAGAGTCACACGTTTAGAAAACACACTATGGCTGCCTAACGGGAAAGGTCAGGTGGGGTGATGCATAAAAAAATGGTTTGAAATTAGCTCAGATACAGTTCCATAAGCCAAATATGTAATAGACAAGACCTACTCCCTGCTCAGTGAACTGGACTCAACACCCCCTATTCACCGCACAAGAATATATCTGACTAGTAAAAATCTTAAAACCTATGTACTGCTATCTCTCAGGAAGTGAATCAAGAGGGTGTAAAACGGCATAAACACAGCAGTGAAAAGCAGCTAAACCCCATTATAAAAATAAATTACTCAAAAAAAAACCCCATAAAACAAAGACAGTGAAAGAGAGAGAAATTCTTACAAAATCCATTGAGGGGCTCTGATGCCACCTGGATTGATCATATCTAGACCCACAGCTGGATGAGACAGAAGGCTGGACACTCTTGGGGCTGAGAGGATTGGTGAAGCTTGGGCGAGCAAACGCAGACCCTTTAAAGTAATACTGCCTGGTACCCATCCCATGGGTCCCAAATCTCCAGGTTCAAGGGCATCTTCCTACATCGAAAACATGCCTGGGAAACCCAGAAGATGGTACACTGTGTGATCGGGAAAGGTTTCTAAAACACACCTCATTTCTCCTCTCCTTGTGCTCGGGTTCGCCATTCCAGCCGCTTGATTAACAATCTCCCTACTTGGAGAATCAGCACCGTTACCCTCCTGTTTCGTACAGGTTGCAATTTGTCCTGAGGATGAATGGGAAGAGGGGGAACCAATGAGAGACTAGCTCTAGGTGTTGGGACAGGCACAGGTCACTCTATTTTCCCATCAGGAAGAAGAATGAACCACAGGCTCAGCCTGCCCGCCTGGAACCAGAATAGGGCCTGAAGCAATCCTGCGCTTTTGCGGCCAGCTCCCAAAAAAGCGACTTGACAAATGGAGCTCAGGGGCACTGCAATTCACAAACCTGCAGAGTTAGAAATGATAACTCTCGTCCACAAATATATTGAGGGAAGGCAACGAAGAGGATTGGAAAGCAAGGCAGAATTGCAGGAAACAGATTTCAGGAGGTAGATTCGACTCGCCTTTAAAGCACATGAAAAGCGGCAAAACGTCGACAATGATGCCCTTGGCCAAAAAGGGCGTATGCGTTTTTTCTGAATATATTCAGGAAAAAACGCATACGCCCTTTTTGGCCAAACAAGCAAGCCGGAAAGGCAAATCAGCACTACAAGGAAGTCTCGCTTGCCATCGGTCAAAAGGGCCATGCTGAAAAAAGTGTAAAAACCAGAAATGCAGGACAGGCCATGGAGACATGGGAGCCTTGCTACGCTGATGGGCGGGATGTAAATTGCCAACAGCCACTCTGGAGAAGTGTACGGTGTGTCCTGAAACATGTAATAAACACAGCTTAGAGAGCATAGGGCACTTCCACTCATGGGCGTATACATTGGGAAAACTGAAAATCCACAAGACACAGGCACCCCAAAGTGTAGGGCTGCTCTGTTTACAAGAACCTCCAATTCGGTACATCTTAAATAGCCCAGGAAAGAGAAAAATGGATAAAGAAGTTGTGGTACTTATGCACAATGGCATATCACTCAGCCATGAAATCAATGTCATAAGGCTAGTAGCAGCGTGATGAGTGCATTTAGGTACGATGACTCTAAGTGAAATAAGTCACACAGAAAAAGACACTTATCCTAAGATATCACTTATAGAGGGAATGTCAAATTCGCTACCCTTGAACTGAATTACAAAACAGAACAGAGTCACACGTTTAGAAAACACACTATGGCTGCCTAACGGGAAAGGTCAGGTGGGGTGATGCATAAAAAAATGGTTTGAAATTAGCTCAGATACCGTTCCATAAGCCAAATATGTAATAGACAAGACCTACTCCCTGCTCAGTGAACTGGACTCAACACCCCGTATTCACCGCACAAGAATATATCTGACTAGTAAGAATCTTAAAACCTATGTATTGCTATCTCTCGGGAAGTGAATCAAGAGGGTGGAAAGCGGCATAAACACAGCAGTGAAAAGCAGCTAAACCCCATTATAAAAATAAATTACTCAAAAAAAAACCCCATAAAACAAAGACAGTGAAAGAGAGAGAAATTCTTACAAAATCCGTTCAGGGGCTCTGATGCCACCTGGATTGACCATATCTAGACCCACAGCTGGATGAGACAGAAGGCTGGACACTCTTGGGGCTGAGAGGATTGGTGAAGGTTGGGCGAGCAAACGCAGACCCTTTAAAGTAATACTGCGTGGTACCCATCACATGGGTCCCAAATCTCCAGGTTCAAGGGCATCTTCCTACATCGAAAACATGCCTGGGAAACCCAGAAGATGGTACACCGTGTGATCGGGAAAGGTTTGTAAAACACACCTCATTTCTCCTCTCCTTGTGCTCGGGTTCGCCATTCCAGCCGCTTGACTAACAATCTCCCTACTTGGAGAATCAGCACCGTTAACCTCCTGTTTCGTACAGGTTGCAATTGGTCCTGAGGATGAACGGGAAGAGGGGGAACCAATGAGAGACTAGCTCTAGGTGTTGGGACAGGCACAGGTCACTCTATTTTCCCATCAGGAAGAAGAATGAACCACAGGCTCAGCCTGCCCCCCCGGAACCAGAATAGGGCCTGAAGCAATCCTGCGCTTTTGCGGCCAGCTCCCCAAAAAGCGACTTGACAAATGGAGCTCAGGGGCACTGCAATTCACAAACCTGCAGAGTTAGAAATGATAACTCTCGTCCACAAATATATTGAGGGAAGGCAACGAAGAGGATTGGAAAGCAAGGCAGAATTGCAGGAAACAGTTTTCAGGAGGTAGATTCGACTCACCTTTAAAGCACATGAAAAGCGGCAAAACGTCCACAATGATGCCCTTGGCCAAAAAGGGCGTATGCGTTTTTTCCTGAATATATTCAGGAAAAAACGCATACGCCCTTTTTGGCCAAACAAGCAAGCCGGAAGGGCAAAGCAGCACTACAAAGTAGTCTCGTTGCCATTGGTCAAAATGGCCATGCTGAAAAAAGTGTAAAAACCAGAAATGCAGGACAGGCCATGGAGACAAGGGAGCCTTGCTACGCTGATGGGCGGGATGTAAATTGCCAACAGCCACTCTGGAGAAGTGTACGGTGTGTCCTGAAACATGTAATAAACACAGCTTAGAGAGCATAGGGCACTTCCACTCATGGGCGTATATATTGGGAAAACTGAAAATCCACAAGACACAGGTACCCCAAAATGTAGGGCTGCTCTGTTTACGAGAACCTCCACTTCGGTACAAATTAAATAGCCCAGGAAAGAGAAAAATGGATAAAGAAGTTGTGGTACTTATGCACAATGGCATATCACTCAGCCATGAAATCAATGTCATAAGGCTAGTAGCAGCATGATGAGTGGATTTAGGTACGATGACTCTAAGTGAAATAAGTCACACAGAAAAAGACACTTATCCTAAGATATCACTTATAGAGGGAATGTCAAAATCGCTACCCTTGAACTGAATTACAAAACAGAACAGAGTCACACTTTAGAAAACACACTATGGCTGCTTACCGGGAAAGGTCAGGTGGGGTGATGCATAAAAGAAGGGTTTGAAATTAGCTCAGATACCGTTCCATAAGCCAAATATGTAATAGACAAGACCTACTCCCTGCTCAGTGAACTGGACTCAACACCCCCTATTCACCGCACAAGAATATATCTGACTAGTAAGAATCTTAAAACCTATGTATTGCTATCTCTCGGGAAGTGAATCAAGAGGGTGGAAAGCAGCATAAACACAGCAGTGAAAAGCAGCTAAACCCCATTATAAAAATAAATTACTCAAAAAAAAAACCCCATAAAACAAAGACAGTGAAAGAGAGAGAAATTCTTACAAAATCCGTTCAGGGGCTCTGATGCCACCTGGATTGACCATATCTAGACCCACAGCTGGATGAGACAGAAGGCTGGACACTCTTGGGGCTGAGAGGATTGGTGAGGTTCGGCTAGCAAACGCAGACCCTTTAAAGTAATACTGCCTGGTACCCATCCCATGGGTCCCAAATCTCCAGGTTCAAGGGCATCTTCCTACATCGAAATCATGCCTGGGAAACCCAGAATATGTTACACCGTGTGATCGGGAAAGGTTTCTAAAACACACCTCATTTCTCCTCTCCTTGTGCTCGGGTTCGCCATTCCAGCCGCTTGACTAACAATCTCCCTACTTGGAGAATCAGCACCGTTAACCTCCTGTTTCGTACAGGTTGCAATTGGTCCTGAGGATGAACGGGAAGAGGGGGAACCAATGAGAGACTAGCTCTAGGTGTTGGGACAGGCACAGGTCACTCTAGTTTCCCATCAGGAAGAAGAACGAACCACAGGCTCAGCCTGCCCCCCCGGAACCAGAATAGGGCCTGAAGCAATCCTGCGCTTTTGCGGCCAGCTCCCAAAAAAGCGACTTGACAAATGGAGCTCAGGGGCACTGCAATTCACAAACCTGCAGAGTTAGAAATGATAACTCTCGTCCACAAATATATTGAGGGAAGGCAAAGAAGAGGATTGGAAACCAAGGCAGAATTGCAGGAAACAGATTTCAGGAGGTAGATTCGACTCGCCTTTAAAGCACATGAAAAGCGGCAAAACGTCGACAATGATGCCCTTGGCCAAAAAGGGCGTATGCGTTTTTTCCTGAATATATTCAGGAAAAAACGCATACGCCCTTTTTGGCCAAACAAGCAAGCCGGAAAGGCAAATCAGCACTACAAGGAAGTCTCGCTTGCCATCGGTCAAAAGGGCCATGCTGAAAAAAGTGTAAAAACCAGAAATGCAGGACAGGCCATGGAGACATGGGAGCCTTGCTACGCTGATGGGCGGGATGTAAATTGCCAACAGCCACTCTGGAGAAGTGTACGGTGTGTCCTGAAACATGTAATAAACACAGCTTAGAGAGCATAGGGCACTTCCACTCATGGGCGTATACATTGGGAAAACTGAAAATCCACAAGACACAGGCACCCCAAAGTGTAGGGCTGCTCTGTTTACAAGAACCTCCAATTCGGTACATCTTAAATAGCCCAGGAAAGAGAAAAATGGATAAAGAAGTTGTGGTACTTATGCACAATGGCATATCACTCAGCCATGAAATCAATGTCATAAGGCTAGTAGCAGCGTGATGAGTGCATTTAGGTACGATGACTCTAAGTGAAATAAGTCACACAGAAAAAGACACTTATCCTAAGATATCACTTATAGAGGGAATGTCAAATTCGCTACCCTTGAACTGAATTACAAAACAGAACAGAGTCACACGTTTAGAAAACACACTATGGCTGCCTAACGGGAAAGGTCAGGTGGGGTGATGCATAAAAAAAGGGTTTGAAATTAGCTCAGATACCGTTCCATAAGCCAAATATGTAATAGACAAGACCTACTCCCTGCTCAGTGAACTGGACTCAACACCCCCTATTCACCGCACAAGAATATATCTGACTAGTAAGAATCTTAAAACCTATGTATTGCTATCTCTCGGGAAGTGAATCAAGAGGGTGGAAAGCGGCATAAACACAGCAGTGAAAAGCAGCTAAACCCCATTATAAAAATAAATTACTCAAAAAAAAAAACCCCATAAAACAAAGACAGTGAAAGAGAGAGAAATTCTTACAAAATCCGTTCAGGGGCTCTGATGCCACCTGGATTGACCATATCTAGACCCACAGCTGGATGAGACAGAAGGCTGGACACTCTTGGGGCTGAGAGGATTGGTGAAGGTTGGGCGAGCAAACGCAGACCCTTTAAAGTAATACTGCGTGGTACCCATCACATGGGTCCCAAATCTCCAGGTTCAAGGGCATCTTCCTACATCGAAAACATGCCTGGGAAACCCAGAAGATGGTACACCGTGTGATCGGGAAAGGTTTGTAAAACACACCTCATTTCTCCTCTCCTTGTGCTCGGGTTCGCCATTCCAGCCGCTTGACTAACAATCTCCCTACTTGGAGAATCAGCACCGTTAACCTCCTGCTTCGTACAGGTTGCAATTTGTCCTGAGGATGAACGGGAAGAGGGGGAACCAATGAGAGACTAGCTCTAGGTGTTGGGACAGGCACAGGTCACTCTATTTTCCCATCAGGAAGAAGAATGAACCACAGGCTCAGCCTGCCCCCCCGGAACCAGAATAGGGCCTGAAGCAATCCTGCGCTTTTGCGGCCAGCTCCCCAAAAAGCGACTTGACAAATGGAGCTCAGGGGCACTGCAATTCACAAACCTGCAGAGTTAGAAATGATAACTCTCGTCCACAAATATATTGAGGGAAGGCAACGAAGAGGATTGGAAAGCAAGGCAGAATTGCAGGAAACAGTTTTCAGGAGGTAGATTCGACTCACCTTTAAAGCACATGAAAAGCGGCAAAACGTCCACAATGATGCCCTTGGCCAAAAAGGGCGTATGCGTTTTTTCCTGAATATATTCAGGAAAAAACGCATACGCCCTTTTTGGCCAAACAAGCAAGCCGGAAGGGCAAAGCAGCACTACAAAGTAGTCTCGTTGCCATTGGTCAAAATGGCCATGCTGAAAAAAGTGTAAAAACCAGAAATGCAGGACAGGCCATGGAGACAAGGGAGCCTTGCTACGCTGATGGGCGGGATGTAAATTGCCAACAGCCACTCTGGAGAAGTGTACGGTGTGTCCTGAAACATGTAATAAACACAGCTTAGAGAGCATAGGGCACTTCCACTCATGGGCGTATATATTGGGAAAACTGAAAATCCACAAGACACAGGTACCCCAAAATGTAGGGCTGCTCTGTTTACGAGAACCTCCACTTCGGTACAAATTAAATAGCCCAGGAAAGAGAAAAATGGATGAAGAAGTTGTGGTACTTATGCACAATGGCATATCACTCAGCCATGAAATCAATGTCATAAGGCTAGTAGCAGCATGATGAGTGGATTTAGGTACGATGACTCTAAGTGAAATAAGTCACACAGAAAAAGACACTTATCCTAAGATATCACTTATAGAGGGAATGTCAAAATCGCTACCCGTGAACTGAATTACAAAACAGAACAGAGTCACACTTTAGAAAACACACTATGGCTGCTTAACGGGAAAGGTCAGGTGGGGTGATGCATAAAAGAAGGGTTTGAAATTAGCTCAGATACCGTTCCATAAGCCAAATATGTAATAGACAAGACCTACTCCCTGCTCAGTGAACTGTACTCAACACCCCCTATTCACCGCACAAGAATATATCTGACTAGTAAGAATCTTAAAACCTATGTATTGCTATCTCTCGGGAAGTGAATCAAGAGGGTGGAAAGCAGCATAAACACAGCAGTGAAAAGCAGCTAAACCCCATTATAAAAATAAATTACTCAAAAAAAAAACCCCATAAAACAAAGACAGTGAAAGAGAGAGAAATTCTTACAAAATCCGTTCAGGGGCTCTGATGCCACCTGGATTGACCATATCTAGACCCACAGCTGGATGAGACAGAAGGCTGGACACTCTTGGGGCTGAGAGGATTGGTGAGGTTCGGCTAGCAAACGCAGACCCTTTAAAGTAATACTGCCTGGTACCCATCCCATGGGTCCCAAATCTCCAGGTTCAAGGGCATCTTCCTACATCGAAATCATGCCTGGGAAACCCAGAATATGTTACACCGTGTGATCGGGAAAGGTTTCTAAAACACACCTCATTTCTCCTCTCCTTGTGCTCGGGTTCGCCATTCCAGCCGCTTGACTAACAATCTCCCTACTTGGAGAATCAGCACCGTTAACCTCCTGTTTCGTACAGGTTGCAATTGGTCCTGAGGATGAACGGGAAGAGGGGGAACCAATGAGAGACTAGCTCTAGGTGTTGGGACAGGCACAGGTCACTCTAGTTTCCCATCAGGAAGAAGAATGAACCACAGGCTCAGCCTGCCCCCCCGGACCAGAATAGGGCCTGAAGCAATCCTGCGCTTTTGCGGCCAGCTCCCAAAAAAGCGACTTGACAAATGGAGCTCAGGGGCACTGCAATTCACAAACCTGCAGAGTTAGAAATGATAACTCTCGTCCACAAATATATTGAGGGAAGGCAACGAAGAGGATTGGAAAGCAAGGCAGAATTGCAGGAAACAGATTTCAGGAGGTAGATTCGACTCGCCTTTAAAGCACATGAAAAGCGGCAAAACGTCGACAATGATGCCCTTGGCCAAAAAGGGCGTATGCGTTTTTTCCTGAATATATTCAGGAAAAAACGCATACGCCCTTTTTGGCCAAACAAGCAAGCCGGAAAGGCAAATCAGCACTACAAGGAAGTCTCGCTTGCCATCGGTAAAAAGGGCCATGCTGAAAAAAGTGTAAAAACCAGAAATGCAGGACAGGCCATGGAGACATGGGAGCCTTGCTACGCTGATGGGCGGGATGTAAATTGCCAACAGCCACTCTGGAGAAGTGTACGGTGTGTCCTGAAACATGTAATAAACACAGCTTAGAGAGCATAGGGCACTTCCACTCATGGGCGTATACATTGGGAAAACTGAAAATCCACAAGACACAGGCACCCCAAAGTGTAGGGCTGCTCTGTTTACAAGAACCTCCAATTCGGTACATGTTAAATAGCCCAGGAAAGAGAAAAATGGATAAAGAAGTTGTGGTACTTATGCACAATGGCATATCACTCAGCCATGAAATCAATGTCATAAGGCTAGTAGCAGCGTGATGAGTGCATTTAGGTACGATGACTCTAAGTGAAATAAGTCACACAGAAAAAGACACTTATCCTAAGATATCACTTATAGAGGGAATGTCAAATTCGCTACCCTTGAACTGAATTACAAAACAGAACAGAGTCACACGTTTAGAAAACACACTATGGCTGCCTAACGGGAAAGGTCAGGTGGTGTGATGCATAAAAAAATGGTTTGAAATTAGCTCAGATACCGTTCCATAAGCCAAATATGTAATAGACAAGACCTACTCCCTGCTCAGTGAACTGGACTCAACACCCCCTATTCACCGCACAAGAATATATCTGACTAGTAAGAATCTTAAAACCTATGTATTGCTATCTCTCGGGAAGTGAATCAAGAGGGTGGAAAGCGGCATAAACACAGCAGTGAAAAGCAGCTAAACCCCATTATAAAAATAAATTACTCAAAAAAAAAAACCCCATAAAACAAAGACAGTGAAAGAGAGAGAAATTCTTACAAAATCCGTTCAGGGGCTCTGATGCCACCTGGATTGACCATATCTAGACCCACAGCTGGATGAGACAGAAGGCTGGACACTCTTGGGGCTGAGAGGATTGGTGAAGGTTGGGCGAGCAAACGCAGACCCTTTAAAGTAATACTGCGTGGTACCCATCACATGGGTCCAAAATCTCCAGGTTCAAGGGCATCTTCCTACATCGAAAACATGCCTGGGAAACCCAGAAGATGGTACACCGTGTGATCGGGAAAGGTTTGTAAAACACACCTCATTTCTCCTCTCCTTGTGCTCGGGTTCGCCATTCCAGCCGCTTGACTAACAATCTCCCTACTTGGAGAATCAGCACCGTTAACCTCCTGTTTCGTACAGGTTGCAATTTGTCCTGAGGATGAACGGGAAGAGGGGGAACCAATGAGAGACTAGCTCTAGGTGTTGGGACAGGCACAGGTCACTCTATTTTCCCATCAGGAAGAAGAATGAACCACAGGCTCAGCCTGCCCCCCCGGAACCAGAATAGGGCCTGAAGCAATCCTGCGCTTTTGCGGCCAGCTCCCCAAAAAGCGACTTGACAAATGGAGCTCAGGGGCACTGCAATTCACAAACCTGCAGAGTTAGAAATGATAACTCTCGTCCACAAATATATTGAGGGAAGGCAACGAAGAGGATTGGAAAGCAAGGCAGAATTGCAGGAAACAGTTTTCAGGAGGTAGATTCGACTCACCTTTAAAGCACATGAAAAGCGGCAAAACGTCCACAATGATGCCCTTGGCCAAAAAGGGCGTATGCGTTTTTTCCTGAATATATTCAGGAAAAAACGCATACGCCCTTTTTGGCCAAACAAGCAAGCCGGAAGGGCAAAGCAGCACTACAAAGTAGTCTCGTTGCCATTGGTCAAAATGGCCATGCTGAAAAAAGTGTAAAAACCAGAAATGCAGGACAGGCCATGGAGACAAGGGAGCCTTGCTACGCTGATGGGCGGGATGTAAATTGCCAACAGCCACTCTGGAGAAGTGTACGGTGTGTCCTGAAACATGTAATAAACACAGCTTAGAGAGCATAGGGCACTTCCACTCATGGGCGTATATATTGGGAAAACTGAAAATCCACAAGACACAGGTACCCCAAAATGTAGGGCTGCTCTGTTTACGAGAACCTCCACTTCGGTACAAATTAAATAGCCCAGGAAAGAGAAAAATGGATAAAGAAGTTGTGGTACTTATGCACAATGGCATATCACTCAGCCATGAAATCAATGTCATAAGGCTAGTAGCAGCATGATGAGTGGATTTAGGTACGATGACTCTAAGTGAAATAAGTCACACAGAAAAAGACACTTATCCTAAGATATCACTTATAGAGGGAATGTCAAAATCGCTACCCTTGAACTGAATTACAAAACAGAACAGAGTCACACTTTAGAAAACACACTATGGCTGCTTAACGGGAAAGGTCAGGTGGGGTGATGCATAAAAGAAGGGTTTGAAATTAGCTCAGATACCGTTCCATAAGCCAAATATGTAATAGACAAGACCTACTCCCTGCTCAGTGAACTGGACTCAACACCCCCTATTCACCGCACAAGAATATATCTGACTAGTAAGAATCTTAAAACCTATGTATTGCTATCTCTCGGGAAGTGAATCAAGAGGGTGGAAAGCAGCATAAACACAGCAGTGAAAAGCAGCTAAACCCCATTATAAAAATAAATTACTCAAAAAAAAACCCCATAAAACAAAGACAGTGAAAGAGAGAGAAATTCTTACAAAATCCGTTCAGGGGCTCTGATGCCACCTGGATTGACCATATCTAGACCCACAGCTGGATGAGACAGAAGGCTGGACACTCTTGGGGCTGAGAGGATTGGTGAGGTTCGGCTAGCAAACGCAGACCCTTTAAAGTAATACTGCCTGGTACCCATCCCATGGGTCCCAAATCTCCAGGTTCAAGGGCATCTTCCTACATCGAAATCATGCCTGGGAAACCCAGAATATGTTACACCGTGTGATCGGGAAAGGTTTCTAAAACACACCTCATTTCTCCTCTCCTTGTGCTCGGGTTCGCCATTCCAGCCGCTTGACTAACAATCTCCCTACTTGGAGAATCAGCACCGTTAACCTCCTGTTTCGTACAGGTTGCAATTGGTCCTGAGGATGAACGGGAAGAGGGGGAACCAATGAGAGACTAGCTCTAGGTGTTGGGACAGGCACAGGTCACTCTAGTTTCCCATCAGGAAGAAGAACGAACCACAGGCTCAGCCTGCCCCCCCGGAACCAGAATAGGGCCTGAAGCAATCCTGCGCTTTTGCGGCCAGCTCCCAAAAAAGCGACTTGACAAATGGAGCTCAGGGGCACTGCAATTCACAAACCTGCAGAGTTAGAAATGATAACTCTCGTCCACAAATATATTGAGGGAAGGCAAAGAAGAGGATTGGAAACCAAGGCAGAATTGCAGGAAACAGATTTCAGGAGGTAGATTCGACTCGCCTTTAAAGCACATGAAAAGCGGCAAAACGTCGACAATGATGCCCTTGGCCAAAAAGGGCGTATGCGTTTTTTCCTGAATATATTCAGGAAAAAACGCATACGCCCTTTTTGGCCAAACAAGCAAGCCGGAAAGGCAAATCAGCACTACAAGGAAGTCTCGCTTGCCATCGGTAAAAAGGGCCATGCTGAAAAAAGTGTAAAAACCAGAAATGCAGGACAGGCCATGGAGACATGGGAGCCTTGCTACGCTGATGGGCGGGATGTAAATTGCCAACAGCCACTCTGGAGAAGTGTACGGTGTGTCCTGAAACATGTAATAAACACAGCTTAGAGAGCATAGGGCACTTCCACTCATGGGCGTATACATTGGGAAAACTGAAAATCCACAAGACACAGGCACCCCAAAGTGTAGGGCTGCTCTGTTTACAAGAACCTCCAATTCGGTACATCTTAAATAGCCCAGGAAAGAGAAAAATGGATAAAGAAGTTGTGGTACTTATGCACAATGGCATATCACTCAGCCATGAAATCAATGTCATAAGGCTAGTAGCAGCGTGATGAGTGCATTTAGGTACGATGACTCTAAGTGAAATAAGTCACACAGAAAAAGACACTTATCCTAAGATATCACTTATAGAGGGAATGTCAAATTCGCTACCCTTGAACTGAATTACAAAACAGAACAGAGTCACACGTTTAGAAAACACACTATGGCTGCCTAACGGGAAAGGTCAGGTGGGGTGATGCATAAAAAAAGGGTTTGAAATTAGCTCAGATACCGTTCCATAAGCCAAATATGTAATAGACAAGACCTACTCCCTGCTCAGTGAACTGGACTCAACACCCCCTATTCACCGCACAAGAATATATCTGACTAGTAAGAATCTTAAAACCTATGTATTGCTATCTCTCGGGAAGTGAATCAAGAGGGTGGAAAGCGGCATAAACACAGCAGTGAAAAGCAGCTAAACCCCATTATAAAAATAAATTACTCAAAAAAAAAAACCCCATAAAACAAAGACAGTGAAAGAGAGAGAAATTCTTACAAAATCCGTTCAGGGGCTCTGATGCCACCTGGATTGACCATATCTAGACCCACAGCTGGATGAGACAGAAGGCTGGACACTCTTGGGGCTGAGAGGATTGGTGAAGGTTGGGCGAGCAAACGCAGACCCTTTAAAGTAATACTGCGTGGTACCCATCACATGGGTCCCAAATCTCCAGGTTCAAGGGCATCTTCCTACATCGAAAACATGCCTGGGAAACCCAGAAGATGGTACACCGTGTGATCGGGAAAGGTTTGTAAAACACACCTCATTTCTCCTCTCCTTGTGCTCGGGTTCGCCATTCCAGCCGCTTGACTAACAATCTCCCTACTTGGAGAATCAGCACCGTTAACCTCCTGCTTCGTACAGGTTGCAATTTGTCCTGAGGATGAACGGGAAGAGGGGGAACCAATGAGAGACTAGCTCTAGGTGTTGGGACAGGCACAGGTCACTCTATTTTCCCATCAGGAAGAAGAATGAACCACAGGCTCAGCCTGCCCCCCCGGAACCAGAATAGGGCCTGAAGCAATCCTGCGCTTTTGCGGCCAGCTCCCCAAAAAGCGACTTGACAAATGGAGCTCAGGGGCACTGCAATTCACAAACCTGCAGAGTTAGAAATGATAACTCTCGTCCACAAATATATTGAGGGAAGGCAACGAAGAGGATTGGAAAGCAAGGCAGAATTGCAGGAAACAGTTTTCAGGAGGTAGATTCGACTCACCTTTAAAGCACATGAAAAGCGGCAAAACGTCCACAATGATGCCCTTGGCCAAAAAGGGCGTATGCGTTTTTTCCTGAATATATTCAGGAAAAAACGCATACGCCCTTTTTGGCCAAACAAGCAAGCCGGAAGGGCAAAGCAGCACTACAAAGTAGTCTCGTTGCCATTGGTCAAAATGGCCATGCTGAAAAAAGTGTAAAAACCAGAAATGCAGGACAGGCCATGGAGACAAGGGAGCCTTGCTACGCTGATGGGCGGGATGTAAATTGCCAACAGCCACTCTGGAGAAGTGTACGGTGTGTCCTGAAACATGTAATAAACACAGCTTAGAGAGCATAGGGCACTTCCACTCATGGGCGTATATATTGGGAAAACTGAAAATCCACAAGACACAGGTACCCCAAAATGTAGGGCTGCTCTGTTTACGAGAACCTCCACTTCGGTACAAATTAAATAGCCCAGGAAAGAGAAAAATGGATGAAGAAGTTGTGGTACTTATGCACAATGGCATATCACTCAGCCATGAAATCAATGTCATAAGGCTAGTAGCAGCATGATGAGTGGATTTAGGTACGATGACTCTAAGTGAAATAAGTCACACAGAAAAAGACACTTATCCTAAGATATCACTTATAGAGGGAATGTCAAAATCGCTACCCGTGAACTGAATTACAAAACAGAACAGAGTCACACTTTAGAAAACACACTATGGCTGCTTAACGGGAAAGGTCAGGTGGGGTGATGCATAAAAGAAGGGTTTGAAATTAGCTCAGATACCGTTCCATAAGCCAAATATGTAATAGACAAGACCTACTCCCTGCTCAGTGAACTGTACTCAACACCCCCTATTCACCGCACAAGAATATATCTGACTAGTAAGAATCTTAAAACCTATGTATTGCTATCTCTCGGGAAGTGAATCAAGAGGGTGGAAAGCAGCATAAACACAGCAGTGAAAAGCAGCTAAACCCCATTATAAAAATAAATTACTCAAAAAAAAAACCCCATAAAACAAAGACAGTGAAAGAGAGAGAAATTCTTACAAAATCCGTTCAGGGGCTCTGATGCCACCTGGATTGACCATATCTAGACCCACAGCTGGATGAGACAGAAGGCTGGACACTCTTGGGGCTGAGAGGATTGGTGAGGTTCGGCTAGCAAACGCAGACCCTTTAAAGTAATACTGCCTGGTACCCATCCCATGGGTCCCAAATCTCCAGGTTCAAGGGCATCTTCCTACATCGAAATCATGCCTGGGAAACCCAGAATATGTTACACCGTGTGATCGGGAAAGGTTTCTAAAACACACCTCATTTCTCCTCTCCTTGTGCTCGGGTTCGCCATTCCAGCCGCTTGACTAACAATCTCCCTACTTGGAGAATCAGCACCGTTAACCTCCTGTTTCGTACAGGTTGCAATTGGTCCTGAGGATGAACGGGAAGAGGGGGAACCAATGAGAGACTAGCTCTAGGTGTTGGGACAGGCACAGGTCACTCTAGTTTCCCATCAGGAAGAAGAATGAACCACAGGCTCAGCCTGCCCCCCCGGACCAGAATAGGGCCTGAAGCAATCCTGCGCTTTTGCGGCCAGCTCCCAAAAAAGCGACTTGACAAATGGAGCTCAGGGGCACTGCAATTCACAAACCTGCAGAGTTAGAAATGATAACTCTCGTCCACAAATATATTGAGGGAAGGCAACGAAGAGGATTGGAAAGCAAGGCAGAATTGCAGGAAACAGATTTCAGGAGGTAGATTCGACTCGCCTTTAAAGCACATGAAAAGCGGCAAAACGTCGACAATGATGCCCTTGGCCAAAAAGGGCGTATGCGTTTTTTCCTGAATATATTCAGGAAAAAACGCATACGCCCTTTTTGGCCAAACAAGCAAGCCGGAAAGGCAAATCAGCACTACAAGGAAGTCTCGCTTGCCATCGGTAAAAAGGGCCATGCTGAAAAAAGTGTAAAAACCAGAAATGCAGGACAGGCCATGGAGACATGGGAGCCTTGCTACGCTGATGGGCGGGATGTAAATTGCCAACAGCCACTCTGGAGAAGTGTACGGTGTGTCCTGAAACATGTAATAAACACAGCTTAGAGAGCATAGGGCACTTCCACTCATGGGCGTATACATTGGGAAAACTGAAAATCCACAAGACACAGGCACCCCAAAGTGTAGGGCTGCTCTGTTTACAAGAACCTCCAATTCGGTACATGTTAAATAGCCCAGGAAAGAGAAAAATGGATAAAGAAGTTGTGGTACTTATGCACAATGGCATATCACTCAGCCATGAAATCAATGTCATAAGGCTAGTAGCAGCGTGATGAGTGCATTTAGGTACGATGACTCTAAGTGAAATAAGTCACACAGAAAAAGACACTTATCCTAAGATATCACTTATAGAGGGAATGTCAAATTCGCTACCCTTGAACTGAATTACAAAACAGAACAGAGTCACACGTTTAGAAAACACACTATGGCTGCCTAACGGGAAAGGTCAGGTGGGGTGATGCATAAAAAAATGGTTTGAAATTAGCTCAGATACCGTTCCATAAGCCAAATATGTAATAGACAAGACCTACTCCCTGCTCAGTGAACTGGACTCAACACCCCCTATTCACCGCACAAGAATATATCTGACTAGTAAGAATCTTAAAACCTATGTATTGCTATCTCTCGGGAAGTGAATCAAGAGGGTGGAAAGCGGCATAAACACAGCAGTGAAAAGCAGCTAAACCCCATTATAAAAATAAATTACTCAAAAAAAAAAACCCCATAAAACAAAGACAGTGAAAGAGAGAGAAATTCTTACAAAATCCGTTCAGGGGCTCTGATGCCACCTGGATTGACCATATCTAGACCCACAGCTGGATGAGACAGAAGGCTGGACACTCTTGGGGCTGAGAGGATTGGTGAAGGTTGGGCGAGCAAACGCAGACCCTTTAAAGTAATACTGCGTGGTACCCATCACATGGGTCCAAAATCTCCAGGTTCAAGGGCATCTTCCTACATCGAAAACATGCCTGGGAAACCCAGAAGATGGTACACCGTGTGATCGGGAAAGGTTTGTAAAACACACCTCATTTCTCCTCTCCTTGTGCTCGGGTTCGCCATTCCAGCCGCTTGACTAACAATCTCCCTACTTGGAGAATCAGCACCGTTAACCTCCTGTTTCGTACAGGTTGCAATTTGTCCTGAGGATGAACGGGAAGAGGGGGAACCAATGAGAGACTAGCTCTAGGTGTTGGGACAGGCACAGGTCACTCTATTTTCCCATCAGGAAGAAGAATGAACCACAGGCTCAGCCTGCCCCCCCGGAACCAGAATAGGGCCTGAAGCAATCCTGCGCTTTTGCGGCCAGCTCCCCAAAAAGCGACTTGACAAATGGAGCTCAGGGGCACTGCAATTCACAAACCTGCAGAGTTAGAAATGATAACTCTCGTCCACAAATATATTGAGGGAAGGCAACGAAGAGGATTGGAAAGCAAGGCAGAATTGCAGGAAACAGTTTTCAGGAGGTAGATTCGACTCACCTTTAAAGCACATGAAAAGCGGCAAAACGTCCACAATGATGCCCTTGGCCAAAAAGGGCGTATGCGTTTTTTCCTGAATATATTCAGGAAAAAACGCATACGCCCTTTTTGGCCAAACAAGCAAGCCGGAAGGGCAAAGCAGCACTACAAAGTAGTCTCGTTGCCATTGGTCAAAATGGCCATGCTGAAAAAAGTGTAAAAACCAGAAATGCAGGACAGGCCATGGAGACAAGGGAGCCTTGCTACGCTGATGGGCGGGATGTAAATTGCCAACAGCCACTCTGGAGAAGTGTACGGTGTGTCCTGAAACATGTAATAAACACAGCTTAGAGAGCATAGGGCACTTCCACTCATGGGCGTATATATTGGGAAAACTGAAAATCCACAAGACACAGGTACCCCAAAATGTAGGGCTGCTCTGTTTACGAGAACCTCCACTTCGGTACAAATTAAATAGCCCAGGAAAGAGAAAAATGGATAAAGAAGTTGTGGTACTTATGCACAATGGCATATCACTCAGCCATGAAATCAATGTCATAAGGCTAGTAGCAGCATGATGAGTGGATTTAGGTACGATGACTCTAAGTGAAATAAGTCACACAGAAAAAGACACTTATCCTAAGATATCACTTATAGAGGGAATGTCAAAATCGCTACCCTTGAACTGAATTACAAAACAGAACAGAGTCACACTTTAGAAAACACACTATGGCTGCTTAACGGGAAAGGTCAGGTGGGGTGATGCATAAAAGAAGGGTTTGAAATTAGCTCAGATACCGTTCCATAAGCCAAATATGTAATAGACAAGACCTACTCCCTGCTCAGTGAACTGGACTCAACACCCCCTATTCACCGCACAAGAATATATCTGACTAGTAAGAATCTTAAAACCTATGTATTGCTATCTCTCGGGAAGTGAATCAAGAGGGTGGAAAGCAGCATAAACACAGCAGTGAAAAGCAGCTAAACCCCATTATAAAAATAAATTACTCAAAAAAAAAACCCCATAAAACAAAGACAGTGAAAGAGAGAGAAATTCTTACAAAATCCGTTCAGGGGCTCTGATGCCACCTGGATTGACCATATCTAGACCCACAGCTGGATGAGACAGAAGGCTGGACACTCTTGGGGCTGAGAGGATTGGTGAGGTTCGGCTAGCAAACGCAGACCCTTTAAAGTAATACTGCCTGGTACCCATCCCATGGGTCCCAAATCTCCAGGTTCAAGGGCATCTTCCTACATCGAAATCATGCCTGGGAAACCCAGAATATGTTACACCGTGTGATCGGGAAAGGTTTGTAAAACACACCTCATTTCTCCTCTCCTTGTGCTCGGGTTCGCCATTCCAGCCGCTTGACTAACAATCTCCCTACTTGGAGAATCAGCACCGTTAACCTCCTGTTTCGTACAGGTTGCAATTGGTCCTGAGGATGAACGGGAAGAGGGGGAACCAATGAGAGACTAGCTCTAGGTGTTGGGACAGGCACAGGTCACTCTAGTTTCCCATCAGGAAGAAGAATGAACCACAGGCTCAGCCTGCCCCCCCGGAACCAGAATAGGGCCTGAAGCAATCCTGCGCTTTTGCGGCCAGCTCCCAAAAAAGCGACTTGACAAATGGAGCTCAGGGGCACTGCAATTCACAAACCTGCAGAGTTAGAAATGATAACTCTCGTCCACAAATATATTGAGGGAAGGCAAAGAAGAGGATTGGAAACCAAGGCAGAATTGCAGGAAACAGATTTCAGGAGGTAGATTCGACTCGCCTTTAAAGCACATGAAAAGCGGCAAAACGTCCACAATGATGCCCTTGGCCAAAAAGGGCGTATGCGTTTTTTCCTGAATATATTCAGGAAAAAACGCATACGCCCTTTTTGGCCAAACAAGCAAGCCGGAAGGGCAAAGCAGCACTACAAAGTAGTCTCGTTGCCATTGGTCAAAATGGCCATGCTGAAAAAAGTGTAAAAACCAGAAATGCAGGACAGGCCATGGAGACAAGGGAGCCTTGCTACGCTGATGGGCGGGATGTAAATTGCCAACAGCCACTCTGGAGAAGTGTACGGTGTGTCCTGAAACATGTAATAAACACAGCTTAGAGAGCATAGGGCACTTCCACTCATGGGCGTATACATTGGGAAAACTGAAAATCCACAAGACACAGGTACCCCAAAATGTAGGGCTGCTCTGTTTACGAGAACCTCCAATTCGGTACATCTTAAATAGCCCAGGAAAGAGAAAAATGGATAAAGAAGTTGTGGTACTTATGCACAATGGCATATCACTCAGCCATGAAATCAATGTCATAAGGCTAGTAGCAGCGTGATGAGTGCATTTAGGTACGATGACTCTAAGTAAAATAAGTCACACAGAAAAAGACACTTATCCTAAGATATCACTTATAGAGGGAATGTCAAATTCGCTACCCTTGAACTGAATTACAAAACAGAACAGAGTCACACGTTTAGAAAACACACTATGGCTGCTTAACGGGAAAGGTCAGGTGGGGTGATGCATAAAAAAATGGTTTGAAATTAGCTCAGATACCGTTCCATAAGCCAAATATGTAATAGACAAGACCTACTCCCTGCTCAGTGAACTGGACTCAACACACCCTATTCACCGCAAAAGAATATATCTGACTAGTAAGAATCTTAAAACCTATGTATTGCTATCTCTCGGGAAGTGAATCAAGAGGGTGTAAAGCGGCATAAACACAGCAGTGAAAAGCAGCTAAACCCCATTATAAAAATAAATTACTCAAAAAAAACCCCCAGAAAACAAAGACAGTGAAAGAGAGAGAAATTCTTACAAAATCCGTTCAGGGGCTCTGATGCCACCTGGATTGACCATATCTAGACCCACAGCTGGATGAGACATAAGGCTGGACACTCTTGGTGCTGAGAGGATTGGTGAGGTTGGACGAGCAAACGCAGACCCTTTAAAGTAATACTGCCTGGTACCCATCCCATGGGTCCCAAATCTCCAGGTTCAAGGGCATCTTCCTACATCGAAAACATGCCTGGGAAACCCAGAAGATGGTACACCGTGTGATCGGGAAAGGTTTGTAAAACGCACCTCATTTCTCCTCTCCTTGTGCTCGGGTTCGCCATTCCAGCCGCTTGACTAACAATCTCCCTACTTGAAGAATCAGCACCGTTAACCTCCTGTTTCGTACAGGTTGCAATTTGTCCTGAGGATGAACGGGAAGAGGGGGAACCAATGAGAGACTAGCTCTAGGTGTTGGGACAGGCACAGGTCACTCTATTTTCCCATCAGGAAGAAGAATGAACCACAGGCTCAGCCTGCCCCCCCCCCCCGGAACCAGAATAGGGCCTGAAGCAATCCTGCGCTTTTGAGGCCAGCTCCCAAAAAAGCGACTTGACAAATGGAGCTCAGGGGCACTGCAATTCACAAACCTGCAGAGTTAGAAATGAGGGAAGGCAACGAAGAGGATTGGAAAGCAAGGCAGAATTGCAGGAAACAGTTTTCAGGAGGTAGATTCGACTCACCTTTAAAGCACATGAAAAGCGGCAAAACGTCGACAATGATGCCCTTGGCCAAAAAGGGCGTATGCGTTTTTTCCTGAATATATTCAGGGAAAAACGCATACGCCCTTTTTGGCCAACCAAGGAAGCCGGAAGGGCAAAGCAGCACTACAAAGTAGTCTCGCTTTCCATCGGTGAAAATGGCCATGCTGAAAAAAGTGTAAAAACCAGAAATGCAGGACAGGCCATGGAGACAAGGGAGCCTTGCTACGCTGATGGGCGGGATGTAAATTGCCAACAGCCACTCTGGAGAAGTGTACGGTGTGTCCTGAAACATGTAATAAACACAGCTTAGAGAGCATAGGGCACTTCCACTCATGGGCGTATACATTGGGAAAACTGAAAATCCACAAGACACAGGCACCCCAAAATATACGGCTGCTCTGTTTACGAGAACCTCCACTTCGGTACAAATTAAATAGCCCAGGAAAGAGAAAAATGGATAAAGAAGTTGTGGTACTTATGCACAATGGCATATCACTCAGCCATGAAATCAATGTCATAAGGCTAGTAGCAGCATGATGAGTGGATTTAGGTACGATGACTCTAAGTGAAATAAGTCACACAGAAAAAGACACTTATCCTAAGATATCACTTATAGAGGGAATATCAAAATCGCTACACTTGAACTGAATTACAAAACAGAACAGAGTCACACGTTTAGAAAACACACTATGGCTGCTTAACGGGAAAGGTCAGGTGGGGTGATGCATAAAACAAGGGTTTGAAATTAGCTCAGATACCGTTCCATAAGCCAAATATGTAATAGACAAGACCTACTCCCTGCTCAGTGAACTGGACTCAACACCTCCTATTCACCGCACAAGAATATATCTGACTAGTAAGAATCTTAAAACCTATGTATTGCTATCTCTCAGGAAGTGAATCAAGAGGGTGTAAAGCGGCATAAACACAGCAGTGAAAAGCAGATAAACCCCATTATAAAAATAAATTACTCAAAAAAAAAAACCCCAGAAAACAAAGACAGTGAAAGAGAGAGAAATTCTTACTAAATCCGTTCAGGGGCTCTGATGCCACCTGGATTGACCATATCTAGACCCACAGCTGGATGAGACATAAGGCTGGACACTCTTGGGGCTGAGAGGATTGGTGAGGTTGGACGAGCAAACGCAGACCCTTTAAAGTAATACTGCCTGGTACCCATCCCATGGGTCCCAAATCTCCAGGTTCAAGGGCATCTTCCTACATCGAAAACATGCCTGGGAAACCCAGAAGATGGTACACCGTGTGATCGGGAAAGGTTTGTAAAACGCACCTCATTTCTCCTCTCCTTGTGCTCGGGTTCGCCATTCCAGCCGCTTTACTAACAATCTCCCTACTTGGAGAATCAGCACCGTTACCCTCCTGTTTCGTACAGGTTGCAATTTGTCCTGAGGATGAACGGGAAGAGGGGGAACCAATGAGAGACTAGCTCTAGGTGTTGGGACAGGCACAGGTCACTCTATTTTCCCATCAGGAAGAAGAATGAACCACAGGCTCAGCCTGCCCCCCCGGAACCAGAATAGGGCCTGAAGCAATCCTGCGCTTTTGCGGCCAGCTCCCAAAAAAGCGACTTGACAAATGGAGCTCAGGGGCACTGCAATTCACAAACCTGCAGAGTTAGAAATGATAACTCTCGTCCACAAATATATTGAGGGAAGGCAAAGAAGAGGATTGGAAAGCAAGGTAGAATTGCAGGAAACAGTTTTCAGGAGGTAGATTCGACTCACCTTTAAAGCACATGAAAAGCGGCAAAACGTCGACAATTTTGCCCTTGGCCAAAAAGGGCGTATGCGTTTTTTCCTGAATATATTCAGGGAAAAACGCATACGCCCTTTTTGGCCAACCAAGGAAGCCGGAAGGGCAAAGCAGCACTACAAAGTAGTCTCGCTTGCCATCGGTCAAAAGGGCCATGCTAAAAAAAGTGTAAAAACCAGAAATGCAGGACAGGCCATGGAGACAAGGGAGCCTTGCTACGCTGATGGGCGGGATGTAAATTGCCAACAGCCACTCTGGAGAAGTGTACGGTGTGTCCTGAAACATGTAATAAACACAGCTTAGAGAGCATAGAGCACTTCCACTCATGGGCGTATACATTGGGAAAACTGAAAATCCACAAGACACAGGCACCCCAAAATGTAGGGCTGCTCTGTTTACGAGAACCTCCACTTCGGTACAAATTAAATAGCCCAGGAAAGAGAAAAATGGATAAAGAAGTTGTGGTACTTATGCACAATGGCATATCACTCAGCCATGAAATCAATGTCATAAAGCTAGTAGCAGCGTGATGAGTGCATTTAGGTACGATGACTCTAAGTAAAATAAGTCACACAGAAAAAGACACTTATCCTAAGATATCACTTATAGAGGGAATGTCAAAATCGCTACCCTTGAACTGAATTACAAAACAGAACAGAGTCACACGTTTAGAAAACACACTATGGCTGCCTAACGGGAAAGGTCAGGTGGGGTGATGCATAAAAAAATGGTTTGAAATTAGCTCAGATACCGTTCCATAAGCCAAATATGTAATAGACAAGACCTACTCCCTGCTCAGTGAACTGGACTCAACACCCCCTATTCACCGCACAAGAATATATCTGACTAGTAAGAATCTTAAAACCTATGTATTGCTATCTCTCGGGAAGTGAATCAAGAGGGTGTAAAGCCGCATAAACACAGCAGTGAAAAGCAGCTAAACCCCATTATAAAAATAAATTACTCAAAAAAAACCCCCATAAAACAAAGATAGTGAAAGAGAGAGAAATTCTTACAAAATCCGTTCAGGGGCTCTGATGCCACCTGGATTGACCATATCTAGACCCACAGCTGGATGAGACATAAGGCTGGACACTCTTGGTGCTGAGAGGATTGGTGAGGTTGGACGAGCAAACGCAGACCCTTTAAAGTAATACTGCCTGGTACCCATCCCATGGGTCCCAAATCTCCAGGTTCAAGGGCATCTTCCTACATCGAAAACATGCCTGGGAAACCCAGAAGATGGTACACCGTGTGATCGGGAAAGGTTTGTAAAACGCACCTCATTTCTCCTCTCCTTGTGCTCGGGTTCGCCATTCCAGCTGCTTGACTAACAATCTCCCTACTTGAAGAATCAGCACCGTTACCCTCCTGTTTCGTACAGGTTGCAATTTGTCCTGAGGATGAACGGGAAGAGGGGGAACCAATGAGAGACTAGCTCTAGGTGTTGGGACAGGCACAGGTCACTCTATTTTCCCATCAGGAAGAAGAATGAACCACAGGCTCAGCCTGCCCCCCCGGAACCAGAATAGGGCCTGAAGCAATCCTGCGCTTTTGCGGCCAGCTCCCAAAAAAGCGACTTGACAAATGGAGCTCAGGGGCACTGCAATTCACAAACCTGCAGAGTTAGAAATGATAACTCTCGTCCACAAATATATTGAGGGAAGGCAACGAAGAGGATTGGAAAGCAAGGTAGAATTGCAGGAAACAGATTTCAGGAGGTAGATTCGACTCGCCTTTAAAGCACATGAAAAGCGGCAAAACGTCGACAATGATGCCCTTGGCCAAAAAGGGCGTATGCGTTTTTTCCTGAATATATTCAGGAAAAAACGCATACGCCCTTTTTGGCCAAACAAGCAAGCCGGAAAGGCAAATCAGCACTACAAGGAAGTCTCGCTTGCCATCGGTAAAAAGGGCCATGCTGAAAAAAGTGTAAAAACCAGAAATGCAGGACAGGCCATGGAGACATGGGAGCCTTGCTACGCTGATGGGAGGGATGTAAATTGCCAACAGCCACTCTGGAGAAGTGTACGGTGTGTCCTGAAACATGTAATAAACACAGCTTAGAGAGCATAGGGCACTTCCACTCATGGGCGTATACATTGGGAAAACTGAAAATCCACAAGACACAGGCACCCCAAAGTGTAGGGCTGCTCTGTTTACAAGAACCTCCAATTCGGTACATCTTAAATAGCCCAGGAAAGAGAAAAATGGATAAAGAAGTTGTGGTACTTATGCACAATGGCATATCACTCAGCCATGAAATCAATGTCATAAGGCTAGTAGCAGCGTGATGAGTGCATTTAGGTACGATGACTCTAAGTAAAATAAGTCACACAGAAAAAGACACTTATCCTAAGATATCACTTATAGAGGGAATGTGAAATTCGCTACCCTTGAACTGAATTACAAAACAGAACAGAGTCACACGTTTAGAAAACACACTATGGCTGCTTAACGGGAAAGGTCAGGTGGGGTGATGCATAAAATAATGGTTTGAAATTAGCTCAGATACCGTTCCATAAGCCAAATATGTAATAGACAAGACCTACTCCCTGCTCAGTGAACTGGACTCAACACCCCCTATTCACCGCACAAGAATATATCTGACTAGTAAGAATCTTAAAACCTATGTATTGCTATCTCTCGGGAAGTGAATCAAGAGGGTGTAAAGCGGCATAAACACAGCAGTGAAAAGCAGCTAAACCCCATTATAAAAATAAATTACTCAAAAAAAAACCCCAGAAAACAAAGACAGTGAAAGAGAGAGAAATTCTTACAAAATCCGTTCAGGGGCTCTGATGCCACCTGGATTGACCATATCTAGACCCACAGCTGGATGAGACATAAGGCTGGACACTCTTGGTGCTGAGAGGATTGGTGAGGTTGGACGAGCAAACGCAGACCCTTTAAAGTAATACTGCCTGGTACCCATCCCATGGGTCCCAAATCTCCAGGTTCAAGGGCATCTTCCTACATCGAAAACATGCCTGGGAAACCCAGAAGATGGTACACCGTGTGATCGGGAAAGGTTTGTAAAACGCACCTCATTTCTCCTCTCCTTGTGCTCGGGTTCGCCATTCCAGCCGCTTGACTAACAATCTCCCTACTTGAAGAATCAGCACCGTTAACCTCCTGTTCCGTACAGGTTGCAATTTGTCCTGAGGATGAACGGGAAGAGGGGGAACCAATGAGAGACTAGCTCTAGGTGTTGGGACAGGCACAGGTCACTCTAGTTTCCCATCAGGAAGAAGAATGAACCACAGGCTCAGCCTGCCCCCCCCCCCGGAACCAGAATAGGGCCTGAAGCAATCCTGCACTTTTGAGGCCAGCTCCCAAAAAAGCGACTTGACAAATGGAGCTCAGGGGCACTGCAATTCACAAACCTGCAGAGTTAGAAATGAGGGAAGGCAACGAAGAGGATTGGAAAGCAAGGCAGAATTGCAGGAAACAGTTTTCAGGAGGTAGATTCGACTCACCTTTAAAGCACATGAAAAGCGGCAAAACGTCGACAATGATGCCCTTGGCCAAAAAGGGCGTATGCGTTTTTTCCTGAATATATTCAGGGAAAAACGCATACGCCCTTTTTGGCCAACCAAGGAAGCCGGAAGGGCAAAGCAGCACTACAAAGTAGTCTCGCTTTCCATCGGTGAAAATGGCCATGCTGAAAAAAGTGTAAAACCAGAAATGCAGGACAGGCCATGGAGACAAGGGAGCCTTGCTACGCTGATGGGCGGGATGTAAATTGCCAACAGCCACTCTGGAGAAGTGTACGGTGTGTCCTGAAACATGTAATAAACACAGCTTAGAGAGCATAGGGCACTTCCACTCATGGGCGTATACATTGGGAAAACTGAAAATCCACAAGACACAGGCACCCCAAAATGTAGGGCTGCTCTGTTTACGAGAACCTCCACTTCGGTACAAATTAAATAGCCCAGGAAAGAGAAAAATGGATAAAGAAGTTGTGGTACTTATGCACAATGGAATATCACTCAGCCATGACATCAATGTCATAAGGCTAGTAGCAGCATGATGAGTGGATTTAGGTACGGTGACTCTAATTGAAATAAGTCACACAGAAAAAGACACTTATCCTAAGATATCACTTATAGAGGGAATGTCAAAATCGCTACCCTTGAACTGAATTACAAAACAGAACAGAGTCACACGTTTAGAAAACACACTATGGCTGCTTAACGGGAAAGGTCATGTGGGGTGATGCATAAAAGAAGGGTTTGAAATTACCTCAGATACCGTTCCATAAGCCAAATATGTAATAGACAAGACCTACTCCCTGCTCAGTGAACTGGACTCAACACCCCCTATTCACCGCACAAGAATATATCTGACTAGTAAGAATCTTAAAACCTATGTATTGCTATCTCTCAGGAAGTGAATCAAGAGGGTGTAAAGTGGCATAAACACAGCAGTGAAAAGCAGCTAAACCCCATTATAAAAATAAATTACTCGAAAAAAAAAAAAACCCCAGAAAACAAAGACAGTGAAAGAGAGAGAAATTCTTACTAAATCTGATCAGGGGCTCTGATGCAACCTGGATTGACCATATCTAGACCCACAGCTGGATGAGACATAAGGCTGGACACTCTTGGGGCTGAGAGGATTGGTGAGGTTGGGCGAGCAAACGCAGACCCTTTAAAGTAATACTGCCTGGTACCCATCCCATGGGTCCCAAATCTCCAGGTTCAAGGGCACCTTCCTACATCGAAAACATGCCTGGGAAACCCAGAAGATGGTACACCGTGTGATCGGGAAAGTTTTGTAAAACGCACCTCATTTCTCCTCTCCTTGTGCTCGGGTTCGCCATTCCAGCCGCTTTACTAACAATCTCCCTACTTGGAGAATCAGCACCGTTAACCTCCTGTTTCGTACAGGTTGCAATTTGTCCTGAGGATGAACGGGAAGAGGGGGAACCAATGAGAGACTAGCTCTAGGTGTTGGGACAGGCACAGGTCACTCTAGTTTCCCATCAGGAAGAAGAATGAACCGCAGGCTCACCCTGCCCCCCAGGAACCAGAATAGGGCCTGAAGCAATCCTGCGCTTTTGCGGCCAGCTCCCAAAAAAGCGACTTGACAAATGGAGCTCAGGGGCACTGCAATTCACAAACCTGCAGAGTTAGAAATGATAACTCTCGTCCACAAATATATTGAGGGAAGGCAAAGAAGAGGATTGGAAAGCAAGGCAGAATTGCAGGAAACAGTTTTCAGGAGGTAGATTCGACTCACCTTTAAAGCACATGAAAAGCGGCAAAACGTCGACAATTTTGCCCTTGGCCAAAAAGGGCGTATGCGTTTTTTCCTGAATATATTCAGGGAAAAACGCATACGCCCTTTTTGGCCAACCAAGGAAGCCGGAAGGGCAAAGCAGCACTACAAAGTAGTCTCGCTTGCCATCGGTCAAAAGGGCCATGCTGAAAAAAGTGTAAAAACCAGAAATGCAGGACAGGCCATGGAGACAAGGGAGCCTTGCTACGCTGATGGGCGGGATGTAAATTGCCAACAGCCACTCTGGAGAAGTGTACGGTGTGTCCTGAAACATGTAATAAACACAGCTTAGAGAGCATAGAGCACTTCCACTCATGGGCGTATACATTGGGAAAACTGAAAATCCACAAGACACAGGCACCCCAAAATGTAGGGCTGCTCTGTTTATGAGAACCTCCACTTCGGTACAAATTAAATAGCCCAGGAAAGAGAAAAATGGATAAAGAAGTTGTGGTACTTATGCACAATGGCATATCACTCAGCCATGAAATCAATGTCATAAAGCTAGTAGCAGCGTGATGAGTGCATTTAGGTACGATGACTCTAAGTAAAATAAGTCACACAGAAAAAGACACTTATCCTAAGATATCACTTATAGAGGGAATGTCAAAATCGCTACCCTTGAACTGAATTACAAAACAGAACAGAGTCACACGTTTAGAAAACACACTATGGCTGCCTAACGGGAAAGGTCAGGTGGGGTGATGCATAAAAAAATGGTTTGAAATTAGCTCAGATACCGTTCCATAAGCCAAATATGTAATAGACAAGACCTACTCCCTGCTCAGTGAACTGGACTCAACACCCCCTATTCACCGCACAAGAATATATCTGACTAGTAAGAATCTTAAAACCTATGTATTGCTATCTCTCGGGAAGTGAATCAAGAGGGTGTAAAGCGGCATAAACACAGCAGTGAAAAGCAGCTAAACCCCATTATAAAAATAAATTACTCAAAAAAAAACCCCAGGAAACAAAGACAGTGAAAGAGAGAGAAATTCTTACAAAATCCGTTCAGGGGCTCTGATGCCACCTGGATTGACCATATCTAGACCCACAGCTGGATGAGACATAAGGCTGGAAACTCTTGGTGCTGAGAGGATTGGTGAGGTTGGACGAGCAAACGCAGACCTTTTAAAGTAATACTGCCTGGTACCCATCCCATGGGTCCCAAATCTCCAGGTTCAAGGGCATCTTCCTACATCGAAAACATGCCTGGGAAACCCAGAAGATGGTACACCGTGTGATCGGTAAAGGTTTCTAAAACACACCACATTTCTGCTCTCCTTGTGCTCGGGTTCGCCATTCCAGCCGCTTGACTAACAATCTCCCTACTTGGAGAATCAGCACCGTTACCCTCCTGTTTCGTACAGGTTGCAATTTGTCCTGAGGATGAACAGGAAGAGGGGGAACCAATGAGAGACTAGCTCTAGGTGTTGGGACAGGCACAGGTCACTCTATTTTCCCATCAGGAAGAAGAATGAACCACAGGCTCAGCCTGCCCCCCCGGAACCAGAATAGGGCCTGAAGCAATCCTGCGCTTTTGCGGCCAGCTCCCAAAAAAGCGACTTGACAAATGGAGCTCAGGGGCACTGCAATTCACAAACCTGCAGAGTTAGAAATGATAACTCTCGTCCACAAATATATTGAGGGAAGGCAACGAAGAGGATTGGAAAGCAAGGTAGAATTGCAGGAAACAGATTTCAGGAGGTAGATTCGACTCGCCTTTAAAGCACATGAAAAGCGGCAAAACGTCGACAATGATGCCCTTGGCCAAAAAGGGCGTATGCGTTTTTTCCTGAATATATTCAGGAAAAAACGCATACGCCCTTTTTGGCCAAACAAGCAAGCCGGAAAGGCAAATCAGCACTACAAGGAAGTCTCGCTTGCCATCGGTAAAAAGGGCCATGCTGAAAAAAGTGTAAAAACCAGAAATGCAGGACAGGCCATGGAGACATGGGAGCCTTGCTACGCTGATGGGAGGGATGTAAATTGCCAACAGCCACTCTGGAGAAGTGTACGGTGTGTCCTGAAACATGTAATAAACACAGCTTAGAGAGCATAGGGCACTTCCACTCATGGGCGTATACATTGGGAAAACTGAAAATCCACAAGACACAGGCACCCCAAAGTGTAGGGCTGCTCTGTTTACAAGAACCTCCAATTCGGTACATCTTAAATAGCCCAGGAAAGAGAAAAATGGATAAAGAAGTTGTGGTACTTATGCACAATGGCATATCACTCAGCCATGAAATCAATGTCATAAGGCTAGTAGCAGCGTGATGAGTGCATTTAGGTACGATGACTCTAAGTAAAATAAGTCACACAGAAAAAGACACTTATCCTAAGATATCACTTATAGAGGGAATGTCAAATTCGCTACCCTTGAACTGAATTACAAAACAGAACAGAGTCACACGTTTAGAAAACACACTATGGCTGCTTAACGGGAAACGTCAGGTGGGGTGATGCATAAAAAAATGGTTTGAAATTAGCTCAGATACCGTTCCATAAGCCAAATATGTAATAGACAAGACCTACTCCCTGCTCAGTGAACTGGACTCAACACCCCCTATTCACCGCACAAGAATATATCTGACTAGTAAGAATCTTAAAACCTATGTATTGCTATCTCTCGGGAAGTGAATCAAGAGGGTGGAAAGCGGCATAAACACAGCAGTGAAAAGCAGCTAAACCCCATTATAAAAATAAATTACTCAAAAAAACCCCCAGAAAACAAAAACAGTGAAAGAGAGAGAAATTCTTACAAAATCCGTTCAGGGGCTCCGATGCCACCTGGATTGACCATATCTAGACCCACAGCTGGATGAGACATAAGGCTGGACACTCTTGGTGCTGAGAGGATTGGTGAGGTTGGACGAGCAAACGCAGACCCTTTAAAGTAATACTGCCTGGTACCCATCCCATGGGTCCCAAATCTCCAGGTTCAAGGGCATCTTCCTACATCGAAAACATGCCTGGGAAACCCAGAAGATGGTACACCGTGTGATCGGGAAAGGTTTGTAAAACGCACCTCATTTCTCCTCTCCTTGTTCTCGGGTTCGCCATTCCAGCCTCTTGACTAACAATCTCCCTACTTGAAGAATCAGCACCGTTAACCTCCTGTTTCGTACAGGTTGCAATTTGTCCTGAGGATGAACGGGAAGAGGGGGAACCAATGAGAGACTAGCTCTAGGTGTTGGGACAGGCACAGGTCACTCTAGTTTCCCATCAGGAAGAAGAATGAACCACAGGCTCAGCCTGCCCCCCCCCCCGGAACCAGAATAGGGCCTGAAGCAATCCTGCGCTTTTGAGGCCAGCTCCCAAAAAAGCGACTTGACAAATGGAGCTCAGGGGCACTGCAATTCACAAACCTGCAGAGTTAGAAATGAGGGAAGGCAACGAAGAGGATTGGAAAGCAAGGCAGAATTGCAGGAAACAGTTTTCAGGAGGTAGATTCGACTCACCTTTAAAGCACATGAAAAGCGGCAAAACGTTGACAATGATGCCCTTGGCCAAAAAGGGCGTATGCGTTTTTTCCTGAATATATTCAGGGAAAAACGCATACGCCCTTTTTGGCCAACCAAGGAAGACGGAAGGGCAAAGCAGCACTACAAAGTAGTCTCGCTTGCCATCGGTCAAAAGGGCCATGCTGAAAAAAGTGTAAAAACCAGAAATGCAGGACAGGCCATGGAGACAAGGGAGCCTTGCTACGCTGATGGGCGGGATGTAAATTGCCAACAGCCACTCTGGAGAAGTGTACGGTGTGTCCTGAAACATGTAATAAACACAGCTTAGAGAGCATAGAGCACTTCCACTCATCGGCGTATACATTGGGAAAACTGAAAATCCACAAGACACAGGCACCCCAAAATGTAGGGCTGCTCTGTTTACGAGAACCTCCACTTCGGTACAAATTAAATAGCCCAGGAAAGAGAAAAATGGATAAAGAAGTTGTGGTACTTATGCACAATGGCATATCACTCAGCCATGAAATCAATGTCATAAAGCTAGTAGCAGCGTGATGAGTGCATTTAGGTACGATGACTCTAAGTAAAATAAGTCACACAGAAAAAGACACTTATCCTAAGATATCACTTATAGAGGGAATGTCAAAATCGCTACCCTTGAACTGAATTACAAAACAGAACAGAGTCACACGTTTAGAAAACACACTATGGCTGCCTAACGGGAAAGGTCAGGTGGGGTGATGCATAAAAAAATGGTTTGAAATTAGCTCAGATACCGTTCCATAAGCCAAATATGTAATAGACAAGACCTACTCCCTGCTCAGTGAACTGGACTCAACACCCCCTATTCACCGCACAAGAATATATCTGACTAGTAAGAATCTTAAAACCTATGTATTGCTATCTCTCGGGAAGTGAATCAAGAGGGTGTAAAGCCGCATAAACACAGCAGTGAAAAGCAGCTAAACCCCATTATAAAAATAAATTACTCAAAAAAAAACCCCAGATAACAAAGACAGTGAAAGAGAGAGAAATTCTTACAAAATCCGTTCAGGGGCTCTGATGCCACCTGGATTGACCATATCTAGACCCACAGCTGGATGAGACATAAGGCTGGACACTCTTGGTGCTGAGAGGATTGGTGAGGTAGGACGAGCAAACGCAGACCCTTTAAAGTAATACTGCCTGGTACCCATCCCATGGGTCCCAAATCTCCAGGTTCAAGGGCATCTTCCTACATCGAAAACATGCCTGGGAAACCCAGAAGATGGTACACCGTGTGATCGGGAAAGGTTTGTAAAACGCACCTCATTTCTCCTCTCCTTGTGCTCGGGTTCGCCATTCCAGCCGCTTGACTAACAATCTCCCTACTGGAAGAATCAGCACCGTTACCCTCCTGTTTCGTACAGGTTGCAATTTGTCCTGAGGATGAACGGGAAGAGGGGGAACCAATGAGAGACTAGCTCTAGGTGTTGGGACAGGCACAGGTCACTCTATTTTCCCATCAGGAAGAAGAATGAACCACAGGCTCAGCCTGCCCCCCCGGAACCAGAATAGGGCCTGAAGCAATCCTGCGCTTTTGCGGCCAGCTCCCAAAAAAGCGACTTGACAAATGGAGCTCAGGGGCACTGCAATTCACAAACCTGCAGAGTTAGAAATGATAACTCTCGTCCACAAATATATTGAGGGAAGGCAAAGAAGAGGATTGGAAAGCAAGGTAGAATTGCAGGAAACAGATTTCAGGAGGTAGATTCGACTCGCCTTTAAAGCACATGAAAAGCGGCAAAACGTCGACAATGATGCCCTTGGCCAAAAAGGGCGTATGCTTTTTTTCCTGAATATATTCAGGAAAAAACGCATACGCCCTTTTTGGCCAAACAAGCAAGCCGGAAAGGCAAATCAGCACTACAAGGAAGTCTCGCTTGCCATCGGTAAAAAGGGCCATGCTGAAAAAAGTGTAAAAACCAGAAATGCAGGACAGGCCATGGAGACATGGGAGCCTTGCTACGCTGATGGGAGGGATGTAAATTGCCAACAGCCACTCTGGAGAAGTGTACGGTGTGTCCTGAAACATGTAATAAACACAGCTTAGAGAGCATAGGGCACTTCCACTCATGGGCGTATACATTGGGAAAACTGAAAATCCACAAGACACAGGCACCCCAAAGTGTAGGGCTGCTCTGTTTACAAGAACCTCCAATTCGGTACATCTTAAATAGCCCAGGAAAGAGAAAAATGGATAAAGAAGTTGTGGTACTTATGCACAATGGCATATCACTCAGCCATGAAATCAATGTCATAAGGCTAGTAGCAGCGTGATGAGTGCATTTAGGTACGATGACTCTAAGTAAAATAAGTCACACAGAAAAAGACACTTATCCTAAGATATCACTTATAGAGGGAATGTGAAATTCGCTACCCTTGAACTGAATTACAAAACAGAACAGAGTCACACGTTTAGAAAACACACTATGGCTGCTTAACGGGAAAGGTCAGGTGGGGTGATGCATAAAAGAAGGGTTTGAAATTACCTCAGATACCGTTCCATAAGCCAAATATGTAATAGACAAGACCTACTCCCTGCTCAGTGAACTGGACTCAACACCCCCTATTCACCGCACAAGAATATATCTGACTAGTAAGAATCTTAAAACCTATGTATTGCTATCTCTCGGGAAGTGAATCAAGAGGGTGGAAAGCGGCATAAACACAGCAGTGAAAAGCAGCTAAACCCCATTATAAAAATAAATTACTCAAAAAAAAACCCCAGAAAACAAAGACAGTGAAAGAGAGAGAAATTCTTACAAAATCCGTTCAGGGGCTCTGATGCCACCTGGATTGACCATATCTAGACCCACAGCTGGATGAGACATAAGGCTGGACACTCTTGGTGCTGAGAGGATTGGTGAGGTTGGACGAGCAAACGCAGACCCTTTAAAGTAATACTGCCTGGTACCCATCCCATGGGTCCCAAATCTCCAGGTTCAAGGGCATCTTCCTACATCGAAAACATGCCTGGGAAACCCAGAAGATGGTACACCGTGTGATCGGGAAAGGTTTGTAAAACGCACCTCATTTCTCCTCTCCTTGTGCTCGGGTTCGCCATTCCAGCCGCTTTACTAACAATCTCCCTACTTGGAGAATCAGCACCGTTACCCTCCTGTTTCGTACAGGTTGCAATTTGTCCTGAGGATGAACGGGAAGAGGGGGAACCAATGAGAGACTAGCTCTAGGTGTTGGGACAGGCACAGGTCACTCTAGTTTCCCATCAGGAAGAAGAATGAACCACAGGCTCACCCTGCCCCCCCGGAACCAGAATAGGGCCTGAAGCAATCCTGCGCTTTTGCGGCCAGCTCCCAAAAAAGCGACTTGACAAATGGAGCTCAGGGGCACTGCAATTCACAAACCTGCAGAGTTAGAAATGATAACTCTCGTCCACAAATATATTGAGGGAAGGCAAAGAAGAGGATTGGAAAGCAAGGCAGAATTGCAGGAAACAGTTTTCAGGAGGTAGATTCGACTCACCTTTAAAGCACATGAAAAGCGGCAAAACGTCGACAATTTTGCCCTTGGCCAAAAAGGGCGTATGCGTTTTTTCCTGAATATATTCAGGGAAAAACGCATACGCCCTTTTTGGCCAACCAAGGAAGCCGGAAGGGCAAAGCAGCACTACAAAGTAGTCTCGCTTGCCATCGGTCAAAAGGGCCATGCTGAAAAAAGTGTAAAAACCAGAAATGCAGGACAGGCCATGGAGACAAGGGAGCCTTGCTACGCTGATGGGCGGGATGTAAATTGCCAACAGCCACTCTGGAGAAGTGTACGGTGTGTCCTGAAACATGTAATAAACACAGCTTAGAGAGCATAGAGCACTTCCACTCATGGGCGTATACATTGGGAAAACTGAAAATCCACAAGACACAGGCACCCCAAAATGTAGGGCTGCTCTGTTTACGAGAACCTCCACTTCGGTACAAATTAAATAGCCCAGGAAAGAGAAAAATGGATAAAGAAGTTGTGGTACTTATGCACAATGGCATATCACTCAGCCATGAAATCAATGTCATAAAGCTGGAAGCAGCGTGATGAGTGGATTTAGGTACGATGACTCTAAGTAAAATAAGTCACACAGAAAAAGACACTTATCCTAAGATATCACTTATAGAGGGAATGTCAAAATCGCTACCCTTGAACTGAATTACAAAACAGAACAGAGTCACACGTTTAGAAAACACACTATGGCTGCCTAACGGGAAAGGTCAGGTGGGGTGATGCATAAAAAAATGGTTTGAAATTAGCTCAGATACCGTTCCATAAGCCAAATATGTAATAGACAAGACCTACTCCCTGCTCAGTGAACTGGACTCAACACCCCCTATTCACCGCACAAGAATATATCTGACTAGTAAGAATCTTAAAACCTATGTATTGCTATCTCTCGGGAAGTGAATCAAGAGGGTGTAAAGCCGCATAAACACAGCAGTGAAAAGCAGCTAAACCCCATTATAAAAATAAATTACTCAAAAAAAACACCCATAAAACAAAGACAGTGAAAGAGAGAGAAATTCTTACTAAATCCATTCAGGGGCTCTGATGCCACCTTGATTGACCATATCTAGACCCACAGCTGGATGACACATAAGGCTGGACACTCTTGGTGCTGAGAGGATTGGTGAGGTTGGACGAGCAAACGCAGACCCTTTAAAGTAATACTGCCTGGTACCCATCCCATGGGTCCCAAATCTCCAGGTTCAAGGGCATCTTCCTACATCGAAAACATGCCTGGGAAACCCAGAAGATGGTACACCGTGTGATCGGGAAAGGTTTGTAAAACGCACCTCATTTCTCCTCTCCTTGTGCTCGGGTTCGCCATTCCAGCCGCTTGACTAACAATCTCCCTACTTGAAGAATCAGCACCGTTACCCTCCTGTTTCATACAGGTTGCAATTTGTCCTGAGGATGAACGGGAAGAGGGGGAACCAATGAGAGACTAGCTCTAGGTGTTGGGACAGGCACAGGTCACTCTATTTTCCCATCAGGAAGAAGAATGAACCACAGGCTCAGCCTGCCCCCCCGGAACCAGAATAGGGCCTGAAGCAATCCTGCGCTTTTGCGGCCAGCTCCCAAAAAAGCGACTTGACAAATGGAGCTCAGGGGCACTGCAATTCACAAACCTGCAGAGTTAGAAATGATAACTCTCGTCCACAAATATATTGAGGGAAGGCAAAGAAGAGGATTGGAAAGCAAGGTAGAATTGCAGGAAACAGATTTCAGGAGGTAGATTCGACTCGCCTTTAAAGCACATGAAAAGCGGCAAAACGTCGACAATGATGCCCTTGGCCAAAAAGGGCGTATGCTTTTTTTCCTGAATATATTCAGGAAAAAACGCATACGCCCTTTTTGGCCAAACAAGCAAGCCGGAAAGGCAAATCAGCACTACAAGGAAGTCTCGCTTGCCATCGGTAAAAAGGGCCATGCTGAAAAAAGTGTAAAAACCAGAAATGCAGGACAGGCCATGGAGACATGGGAGCCTTGCTACGCTGATGGGAGGGATGTAAATTGCCAACAGCCACTCTGGAGAAGTGTACGGTGTGTCCTGAAACATGTAATAAACACAGCTTAGAGAGCATAGGGCACTTCCACTCATGGGCGTATACATTGGGAAAACTGAAAATCCACAAGACACAGGCACCCCAAAGTGTAGGGCTGCTCTGTTTACAAGAACCTCCAATTCGGTACATCTTAAATAGCCCAGGAAAGAGAAAAATGGATAAAGAAGTTGTGGTACTTATGCACAATGGCATATCACTCAGCCATGAAATCAATGTCATAAGGCTAGTAGCAGCGTGATGAGTGCATTTAGGTACGATGACTCTAAGTAAAATAAGTCACACAGAAAAAGACACTTATCCTAAGATATCACTTATAGAGGGAATGTGAAATTCGCTACCCTTGAACTGAATTACAAAACAGAACAGAGTCACACGTTTAGAAAACACACTATGGCTGCTTTACGGGAAAGGTCAGGTGGGGTGATGCATAAAAAAATGGTTTGAAATTAGCTCAGATACCGTTCCATAAGCCAAATATGTAATAGACAAGACCTACTCCCTGCTCAGTGAACTGGACTCAACACCCCCTATTCACCGCACAAGAATATATCTGACTAGTAAGAATCTTAAAACCTATGTATTGCTATCTCTCGGGAAGTGAATCAAGAGGGTGTAAAGCGGCATAAACACAGCAGTGAAAAGCAGCTAAACACCATTATAAAAATAAATTACTCAAAAAAAAACCCCCAGAAAACAAAGACAGTGAAAGAGAGAGAAATTCTTACAAAATCCGTTCAGGGGCTCTGATGCCACCTGGATTGACCATATCTAGACCCACAGCTGGATGAGACATAAGGCTGGACACTCTTGGTGCTGAGAGGATTGGTGAGGTTGGACGAGCAAACGCAGACCCTTTAAAGTAATACTGCCTGGTACCCATCCCATGGGTCCCAAATCTCCAGGTTCAAGGGCATCTTCCTACATCGAAAACATGCCTGGGAAACCCAGAAGATGGTACACCGTGTGATCGGGAAAGGTTTGTAAAACGCACCTCATTTCTCCTCTCCTTGTGCTCGGGTTCGCCATTCCAGCCGCTTGACTAACAATCTCCCTACTTGAAGAATCAGCACCGTTAACCTCCTGTTTCGTACAGGTTGCAATTTGTCCTGAGGATGAACGGGAAGAGGGGGAACCAATGAGAGACTAGCTCTAGGTGTTGGGACAGGCACAGGTCACTCTAGTTTCCCATCAGGAAGAAGAATTAACCACAGGCTCAGCCTGCCCCCCCGGAACCAGCATAGGGCCTGAAGCAATCCTGCGCTTTTGCGGCCAGCTCCCAAAAATGCGACTTGACAAATGGAGCTCAGGGGCACTGCAATTCACAAACCTGCAGAGTTAGAAATGAGGGAAGGCAACGAAGAGGATTGGAAAGCAAGGCAGAATTGCAGGAAACAGTTTTCAGGAGGTAGATTCGACTCACCTTTAAAGCACATGAAAAGCGGCAAAACGTCGACAGTGATGCCCTTGGCCAGAAAGGGCGTATGCGTTTTTTCCTGAATATATTCAGGGAAAAACGCATACGCCCTTTTTGGCCAACCAAGGAAGCCGGAAGGGCAAAGCAGCACTACAAAGTAGTCTCGCTTTCCATCGGTGAAAATGGCCATGCTGAAAAAAGTGTAAAAACCAGAAATGCAGGACAGGCCATGGAGACAAGGGAGCCTTGCTACGCTGATGGGCGGGATGTAAATTGCCAACAGCCACTCTGGAGAAGTGTACGGTGTGTCCTGAAACATGTAATAAACACAGCTTAGAGAGCATAGGGCACTTCCACTCATGGGCGTATACATTGGGAAAACTGAAAATCCACAAGACACAGACACCCCAAAATATAGGGCTGCTCTGTTTACGAGAACCTCCACTTCGGTACAAATTAAATAGCCCAGGAAAGAGAAAAATGGATAAAGAAGTTGTGGTACTTATGCACAATGGCATATCACTCAGCCATGAAATCAATGTCATAAGGCTAGTAGCAGCATGATGAGTGGATTTAGGTACGATGACTCAAAGTGAAATAAGTCACACAGAAAAAGACACTTATCCTAAGATATCACTTATAGAGGGAATGTCAAAATCGCTACCCTTGAACTGAATTACAAAACAGAACAGAGTCACACGTTTAGAAAACACACTATGGCTGCTTAACGGGAAAGGTCAGGTGGGGTGATGCATAAAAGAAGGGTTTGAAATTACCTCAGATACCGTTCCATAAGCCAAATATGTAATAGACAAGACCTACTCCCTGCTCAGTGAACTGGACTCAACACCCCCTATTCACCGCACAAGAATATATCTGACTAGTAAGAATCTTAAAACCTATGTATTGCTATCTCTCAGGAAGTGAATCAAGAGGGTGTAAAGCGGCATAAACACAGCAGTGAAAAGCAGCTAAACCCCATTATAAAAATAAATTACTCAAAAAAAAAAAACCCCAGAAAACAAAGACAGTGAAAGAGAGAGAAATTCTTACTAAATCCGTTCAGGGGCTCTGATGCCACCTGGATTGACCATATCTAGACCCACAGCTGGATGAGACAGAAGGCTGGACACTCTTGGGGCTGAGAGGATTGGTGAGGTTGGGCGAGCAAACGCAGACCCTTTAAAGTAATACTGCGTGGTACCCATCCCATGGGTCCCAAATCTCCAGGTTCAAGGGCACCTTCCTACATCGAAAACATGCCTGGGAAACCCAGAAGATGGTACACCGTGTGATCGGGAAAGGTTTGTAAAACGCACTTCATTTCTCCTCTCCTTGTGCTCGGGTTCGCCATTCCAACCGCTTTACTAACAATCTCCTTACTTGGAGAATCAGCACCGTTACCCTCCTGTTTCGTACAGGTTGCAATTTGTCCTGAGGATGAACGGGAAGAGGGGGAACCAATGAGAGACTAGCTCTAGGTGTTGGGACAGGCACAGGTCACTCTATTTTCCCATCAGGAAGAAGAATGAACCACAGGCTCACCCTGCCCCCCCGGAACCAGAATAGGGCCTGAAGCAATCCTGCGCTTTTGCGGCCAGCTCCCAAAAAAGCGACTTGACAAATGGAGCTCAGGGGCACTGCAATTCACAAACCTGCAGAGTTAGAAATGATAACTCTCGTCCACAAATATATTGAGGGAAGGCAAAGAAGAGGATTGGAAAGCAAGGCAGAATTGCAGGAAACAGTTTTCAGGAGGTAGATTCGACTCACCTTTAAAGCACATGAAAAGCGGCAAAACGTCGACAATTTTGCCCTTGGCCAAAAAGGGCGTATGCGTTTTTTCCTGAATATATTCAGGGAAAAACGCATACGCCCTTTTTGGCCAACCAAGGAAGCCGGAAGGGCAAAGCAGCACTACAAAGTAGTCTCGCTTGCCATCGGTCAAAAGGGCCATGCTGAAAAAAGTGTAAAAACCAGAAATGCAGGACAGGCCATGGAGACAAGGGAGCCTTGCTACGCTGATGGGCGGGATGTAAATTGCCAACAGCCACTCTGGAGAAGTGTACGGTGTGTCCTGAAACATGTAATAAACACAGCTTAGAGAGCATAGAGCACTTCCACTCATGGGCGTATACATTGGGAAAACTGAAAATCCACAAGACACAGGCACCCCAAAATGTAGGGCTGCTCTGTTTACGAGAACCTCCACTTCGGTACAAATTAAATAGCCCAGGAAAGAGAAAAATGGATAAAGAAGTTGTGGTACTTATGCACAATGGCATATCACTCAGCCATGAAATCAATGTCATAAAGCTGGAAGCAGCGTGATGAGTGGATTTAGGTACGATGACTCTAAGTAAAATAAGTCACACAGAAAAAGACACTTATCCTAAGATATCACTTATAGAGGGAATGTCAAAATCGCTACCCTTGAACTGAATTACAAAACAGAACAGAGTCACACGTTTAGAAAACACACTATGGCTGCCTAACGGGAAAGGTCAGGTGGGGTGATGCATAAAAAAATGGTTTGAAATTAGCTCAGATACCGTTCCTTAAGCCAAATATGTAATAGACAAGACCTACTCCCTGCTCAGTGAACTGGACTCAACACCCCCTATTCACCGCACAAGAATATATCTGACTAGTAAGAATCTTAAAACCTATGTATTGCTATCTCTCGGGAAGTGAATCAAGAGGGTGTAAAGCCGCATAAACACAGCAGTGAAAAGCAGCTAAACCCCATTATAAAAATAAATTACTCAAAAAAAACACCCATAAAACAAAGACAGTGAAAGAGAGAGAAATTCTTACTAAATCCGTTCAGGGGCTCTGATGCCACCTTGATTGACCATATCTAGACCCACAGCTGGATGAGACATAAGGCTGGACACTCTTGGTGCTGAGAGGATTGGTGAGGTTGGACGAGCAAACGCAGACCCTTTAAAGTAATACTGCCTGGTACCCATCCCATGGGTCCCAAATCTCCAGGTTCAAGGGCATCTTCCTACATCGAAAACATGCCTGGGAAACCCAGAAGATGGTACACCGTGTGATCGGGAAAGGTTTGTAAAACGCACCTCATTTCTCCTCTCCTTGTGCTCGGGTTCGCCATTCCAGCCGCTTGACTAACAATCTCCCTACTTGAAGAATCAGCACCGTTACCCTCCTGTTTCATACAGGTTGCAATTTGTCCTGAGGATGAATGGGAAGAGGGGGAACCAATGAGAGACTAGCTCTAGGTGTTGGGACAGGCACAGGTCACTCTATTTTCCCATCAGGAAGAAGAATGAACCACAGGCTCAGCCTGCCCCCTCGGAACCAGAATAGGGCCTGAAGCAATCCTGCGCTTTTGCGGCCAGCTCCCAAAAAAGCGACTTGACAAATGGAGCTCAGGGGCACTGCAATTCACAAACCTGCAGAGTTAGAAATGATAACTCTCGTCCACAAATATATTGAGGGAAGGCAACGAAGAGGATTGGAAAGCAAGTTAGAATTGCAGGAAACAGATTTCAGGAGGTAGATTCGACTCGCCTTTAAAGCACATGAAAAGCGGCAAAACGTCGACAATGATGCCCTTGGCCAAAAAGGGCGTATGCGTTTTTTCCTGAATATATTCAGGAAAAAACGCATACGCCCTTTTTGGCCAAACAAGCAAGCCGGAAAGGCAAATCAGCACTACAAGGAAGTCTCGCTTGCCATCGGTAAAAAGGGCCATGCTGAAAAAAGTGTAAAAACCAGAAATGCAGGACAGGCCATGGAGACATGGGAGCCTTGCTACGCTGATGGGAGGGATGTAAATTGCCAACAGCCACTCTGGAGAAGTGTACGGTGTGTCCTGAAACATGTAATAGACACAGCTTAGAGAGCATAGGGCACTTCCACTCATGGGCATATACATTGGGAAAACTGAAAATCCACAAGACACAGGCACCCCAAAGTGTAGGGCTGCTCTGTTTACAAGAACCTCCAATTCGGTACATCTTAAATAGCCCAGGAAAGAGAAAAATGGATAAAGAAGTTGTGGTACTTATGCACAATGGCATATCACTCAGCCATGAAATCAATGTCATAAGGCTAGTATCAGCGTGATGAGTGCATTTAGGTACGCTGACTCTAAGTAAAATAAGTCACACAGAAAAAGACACTTATCCTAAGATATCACTTATAGAGGGAATGTGAAATTCGCTACCCTTGAACTGAATTACAAAACAGAACAGAGTCACACGTTTAGAAAACACACTATGGCTGCTTAACGGGAAAGGTCAGGTGGGGTGATGCATAAAAAAATGGTTTGAAATTAGCTCAGATACCGTTCCATAAGCCAAATATGTAATAGACAAGACCTACTCCCTGCTCAGTGAACTGGACTCAACACCCCCTATTCACCGCACAAGAATATATCTGACTAGTAAGAATCTTAAAACCTATGTATTGCTTTCTCTCGGGAAGTGAATCAAGAGGGTGTAAAGCGGCATAAACACAGCAGTGAAAAGCAGCTAAACCCCATTATAAAAATAAATTACTCAAAAAAAAACCCCAGAAAACAAAGACAGTGAAAGAGAGAGAAATTCTTACTAAATCCGTTCAGGGGCTCTGATGCCACCTGGATTGACCATATCTAGACCCACAGCTGGATGAGACATAAGGCTGGACACTCTTGGTGCTGAGAGGATTGGTGAGGTTGGACGAGCAAACGCAGACCCTTTAAAGTAATACTGCCTGGTACCCATCCCATGGGTCCCAAATCTCCAGGTTCAAGGGCATCTTCCTACATCGAAAACATGCCTGGGAAACCCAGAAGATGGTACACCATGTGATCGGGAAAGGTTTGTAAAACGCACCTCATTTCTCCTCTCCTTGTGCTCGGGTTCGCCATTCCAGCCGCTTGACTAACAATCTCCCTACTTGAAGAATCAGCACCGTTAACCTCCTGTTTCGTACAGGTTGCAATTTGTCCTGAGGATGAACGGGAAGAGGGGGAACCAATGAGAGACTAGCTCTAGGTGTTGGGACAGGCACAGGTCACTCTATTTTCCCATCAGGAAGAAGAATGAACCACAGGCTCAGCCTGCCCCACCCCCGGAACCAGAATAGGGCCTGAAGCAATCCTGCGCTTTTTCGGCCAGCTACCAAAAAAGCGACTTGACAAATGGAGCTCAGGGGCACTGCAATTCACAAACCTGCAGAGTTAGAAATGAGGGAAGGCAACGAAGAGGATTGGAAAGCAAGGCAGAATTGCAGGAAACAGTTTTCAGGAGGTAGATTCGACTCACCTTTAAAGCACATGAAAAGCGGCAAAACGTCGACAATTTTGCCCTTGGCCAAAAAGGGCGTATGCGTTTTTTCCTGAATATATTCAGGGAAAAACGCATACGCCCTTTTTGGCCAACCAAGGAAGCCGGAAGGGCAAAGCAGCACTACAAAGTAGTCTCGCTTGCCATCGGTCAAAAGGGCCATGCTGAAAAAAGTGTAAAAACCAGAAATGCAGGACAGGCCATGGAGACAAGGGAGCCTTGCTACGCTGATGGGCGGGATGTAAATTGCCAACAGCCACTCTGGAGAAGTGTACGGTGTGTCCTGAAACATGTAATAAACACAGCTTAGAGAGCATAGAGCACTTCCACTCATCGGCGTATACATTGGGAAAACTGAAAATCCACAAGACACAGGCACCCCAAAATGTAGGGCTGCTCTGTTTACGAGAACCTCCACTTCGGTACAAATTAAATAGCCCAGGAAAGAGAAAAATGGATAAAGAAGTTGTGGTACTTATGCACAATGGCATATCACTCAGCCATGAAATCAATGTCATAAAGCTAGTAGCAGCGTGATGAGTGCATTTAGGTACGATGACTCTAAGTAAAATAAGTCACACAGAAAAAGACACTTATCCTAAGATATCACTTATAGAGGGAATGTCAAAATCGCTACCCTTGAACTGAATTACAAAACAGAACAGAGTCACACGTTTAGAAAACACACTATGGCTGCCTAACGGGAAAGGTCAGGTGGGGTGATGCATAAAAAAATGGTTTGAAATTAGCTCAGATACCGTTCCATAAGCCAAATATGTAATAGACAAGACCTACTCCCTGCTCAGTGAACTGGACTCAACACCCCCTATTCACCGCACAAGAATATATCTGACTAGTAAGAATCTTAAAACCTATGTATTGCTATCTCTCGGGAAGTGAATCAAGAGGGTGTAAAGCCGCATAAACACAGCAGTGAAAAGCAGCTAAACCCCATTATAAAAATAAATTACTCAAAAAAAACCCCCAGAAAACAAAGACAGTGAAAGAGAGAGAAATTCTTACAAAATCCGTTCAGGGGCTCTGATGCCACCTGGATTGACCATATCTAGACCCACAGCTGGATGAGACATAAGGCTGGACACTCTTGGTGCTGAGAGGATTGGTGAGGTAGGACGAGCAAACGCAGACCCTTTAAAGTAATACTGCCTGGTACCCATCCCATGGGTCCCAAATCTCCAGGTTCAAGGGCATCTTCCTACATCGAAAACATGCCTGGGAAACCCAGAAGATGGTACACCGTGTGATCGGGAAAGGTTTGTAAAACGCACCTCATTTCTCCTCTCCTTGTGCTCGGGTTCGCCATTCCAGCCGCTTGACTAACAATCTCCCTACTGGAAGAATCAGCACCGTTACCCTCCTGTTTCGTACAGGTTGCAATTTGTCCTGAGGATGAACGGGAAGAGGGGGAACCAATGAGAGACTAGCTCTAGGTGTTGGGACAGGCACAGGTCACTCTATTTTCCCATCAGGAAGAAGAATGAACCACAGGCTCAGCCTGCCCCCCCGGAACCAGAATAGGGCCTGAAGCAATCCTGCGCTTTTGCGGCCAGCTCCCAAAAAAGCGACTTGACAAATGGAGCTCAGGGGCACTGCAATTCACAAACCTGCAGAGTTAGAAATGATAACTCTCGTCCACAAATATATTGAGGGAAGGCAAAGAAGAGGATTGGAAAGCAAGGTAGAATTGCAGGAAACAGATTTCAGGAGGTAGATTCGACTCGCCTTTAAAGCACATGAAAAGCGGCAAAACGTCGACAATGATGCCCTTGGCCAAAAAGGGCGTATGCGTTTTTTCCTGAATATATTCAGGAAAAAACGCATACGCCCTTTTTGGCCAAACAAGCAAGCCGGAAAGGCAAATCAGCACTACAAGGAAGTCTCGCTTGCCATCGGTAAAAAGGGCCATGCTGAAAAAAGTGTAAAAACCAGAAATGCAGGACAGGCCATGGAGACATGGGAGCCTTGCTACGCTGATGGGAGGGATGTAAATTGCCAACAGCCACTCTGGAGAAGTGTACGGTGTGTCCTGAAACATGTAATAAACACAGCTTAGAGAGCATAGGGCACTTCCACTCATGGGCGTATACATTGGGAAAACTGAAAATCCACAAGACACAGGCACCCCAAAGTGTAGGGCTGCTCTGTTTACAAGAACCTCCAATTCGGTACATCTTAAATAGCCCAGGAAAGAGAAAAATGGATAAAGAAGTTGTGGTACTTATGCACAATGGCATATCACTCAGCCATGAAATCAATGTCATAAGGCTAGTAGCAGCGTGATGAGTGCATTTAGGTACGATGACTCTAAGTAAAATAAGTCACACAGAAAAAGACACTTATCCTAAGATATCACTTATAGAGGGAATGTGAAATTCGCTACCCTTGAACTGAATTACAAAACAGAACAGAGTCACACGTTTAGAAAACACACTATGGCTGCTTAACGGGAAAGGTCAGGTGGGGTGATGCATAAAAAAATGGTTTGAAATTAGCGCAGATACCGTTCCATAAGCCAAATATGTAATAGACAAGACCTACTCCCTGCTCAGTGAACTGGACTCAACACCCCCTATTCACCGCACAAGAATATATCTGACTAGTAAGAATCTTAAAACCTATGTATTGCTTTCTCTCGGGAAGTGAATCAAGAGGGTGTAAAGCGGCATAAACACAGCAGTGAAAAGCAGCTAAACACCATTATAAAAATAAATTACTCAAAAAAAAAACCCCCAGAAAACAAAGACAGTGAAAGAGAGAGAAATTCTTACAAAATCCGTTCAGGGGCTCTGATGCCACCTGGATTGACCATATCTAGACCCACAGCTGGATGAGACATAAGGCTGGACACTTTTGGTGCTGAGAGGATTGGTGAGGTTGGACGAGCAAACGCAGACCCTTTAAAGTAATACTGCCTGGTACCCATCCCATGGGTCCCAAATCTCCAGGTTCAAGGGCATCTTCCTACATCGAAAACATGCCTGGGAAACCCAGAAGATGGTACACCGTGTGATCGGGAAAGGTTTGTAAAACGCACCTCATTTCTCCTCTCCTTGTGCTCGGGTTCGCCATTCCAGCCGCTTGACTAACAATCTCCCTACTTGAAGAATCAGCACCGTTAACCTCCTGTTTCGTACAGGTTGCAATTTGTCCTGAGGATGAACGGGAAGAGGGGGAACCAATGAGAGACTAGCTCTAGGTGTTGGGACAGGCACAGGTCACTCTATTTTCCCATCAGGAAGAAGAATGAACCACAGGCTCAGCCTGCCCAGCCCCCCGGAACCAGAATAGGGCCTGAAGCAATCCTGCCCTTCTCAGGCCAGCTCCCAAAAAAGCGACTTGACAAATGGAGCTCAGGGGCACTGCAATTCACAAACCTGCAGAGTTAGAAATGAGGGAAGGCAACGAAGAGTATTGGAAAGCAAGGCAGAATTGCAGGAAACAGTTTTCAGGAGGTAGATTCGACTCACCTTTAAAGCACATGAAAAGCGGCAAAACGTCGACAGTGATGCCCTTGGCCAGAAAGGGCGTATGCGTTTTTTCCTGAATATATTCAGGGAAAAACGCATACGCCCTTTTTGGCCAACCAAGGAAGCCGGAAGGGCAAAGCAGCACTACAAAGTAGTCTCGCTTTCCATCGGTGAAAATGGCCATGCTGAAAAAAGTGTAAAAACCAGAAATGCAGGACAGGCCATGGAGACAAGGGAGCCTTGCTACGCTGATGGGCGGGATGTAAATTGCCAACAGCCACTCTGGAGAAGTGTACGGTGTGTCCTGAAACATGTAATAAACACAGCTTAGAGAGCATAGGGCACTTCCACTCATGGGCGTATACATTGGGAAAACTGAAAATCCACAAGACACAGACACCCCAAAATATAGGGCTGCTCTGTTTACGACAACCTCCACTTCGGTACAAATTAAATAGCCCAGGAAAGAGAAAAATGGATAAAGAAGTTGTGGTACTTATGCACAATGGCATATCACTCAGCCATGAAATCAATGTCATAAGGCTAGTAGCAGCGTGATGAGTGCATTTAGGTACGATGACTCTAAGTAAAATAAGTCACACAGAAAAAGACACTTATCCTAAGATATCACTTATAGAGGGAATGTGAAATTCGCTACCCTTGAACTGAATTACAAAACAGAACAGAGTCACACGTTTAGAAAACACACTATGGCTGCTTAACGGGAAAGGTCAGGTGGGGTGATGCATAAAAAAATGGTTTGAAATTAGCTCAGATACCGTTCCATAAGCCAAATATGTAATAGACAAGACCTACTCCCTGCTCAGTGAACTGGACTCAACACCCCCTATTCACCGCACAAGAATATATCTGACTAGTAAGAATCTTAAAACCTATGTATTGCTATCTCTCGGGAAGTGAATCAAGAGGGTGTAAAGCGGCATAAACACAGCAGTGAAAAGCAGCTAAACACCATTATAAAAATAAATTACTCAAAAAAAAACCCCCAGAAAACAAAGACAGTGAAAGAGAGAGAAATTCTTACAAAATCCGTTCAGGGGCTCTGATGCCACCTGGATTGACCATATCTAGACCCACAGCTGGATGAGACATAAGGCTGGACCCTTTTGGTGCGGAGAGGATTGGTGAGGTTGGACGAGCAAACGCAGACCCTTTAAAGTAATACTGCCTGGTACCCATCCCATGGGTCCCAAATCTCCAGGTTCAAGGGCATCTTCCTACATCGAAAACATGCCTGGGAAACCCAGAAGATGGTACACCGTGTGATCGGGAAAGGTTTGTAAAACGCACCTCATTTCTCCTCTCCTTGTGCTCGGGTTCGCCATTCCAGCCGCTTGACTAACAATCTCCCTACTTGAAGAATCAGCACCGTTAACCTCCTGTTTCGTACAGGTTGCAATTTGTCCTGAGGATGAACGGGAAGAGGGGGAACCAATGAGAGACTAGCTCTAGGTGTTGGGACAGGCACAGGTCACTCTATTTTCCCATCAGGAAGAAGAATGAACCACAGGCTCAGCCTGCCCACCCCCCCGGAACCAGAATAGGGCCTGAAGCAATCCTGCGCTTTTGAGGCCAGCTCCCAAAAAAGCGACTTGACAAATGGAGCTCAGGGGCACTGCAATTCACAAACCTGCAGAGTTAGAAATGATAACTCTCGTCCACAAATATATTGAGGGAAGGCAAAGAAGAGGATTGGAAAGCAAGGCAGAATTGCAGGAAACAGTTTTCAGGAGGTAGATTCGACTCACCTTTAAAGCACATGAAAAGCGGCAAAACGTCGACAATTTTGCCCTTGGCCAAAAAGGGCGTATGCGTTTTTTCCTGAATATATTCAGGAAAAAACGCAAACGCCCTTTTTGGCCAAACAAGCAAGCCGGAAAGGCAAATCAGCACTACAAGGAAGTCTCGCTTGCCATCGGTAAAAAGGGCCATGCTGAAAAAAGTGTAAAAACCAGAAATGCAGGACAGGCCATGGAGACATGGGAGCCTTGCTACGCTGATGGGAGGGATGTAAATTGCCAACAGACACTCTGGAGAAGTGTACGGTGTGTCCTGAAACATGTAATAAACACAGCTTAGAGAGCATAGGGCACTTCCACTCATGGGCATATACATTGGGAAAACTGAAAATCCACAAGACACAGGCACCCCAAAGTGTAGGGCTGCTCTGTTTACAAGAACCTCCAATTCGGTACATCTTAAATAGCCCAGGAAAGAGAAAAATGGATAAAGAAGTTGTGGTACTTATGCACAATGGCATATCACTCAGCCATGAAATCAATGTCATAAGGCTAGTAGCAGCGTGATGAGTGCATTTAGGTACGATGACTCTAAGTAAAATAAGTCACACAGAAAAAGACACTTATCCTAAGATATCACTTATAGAGGGAATGTGAAATTCGCTACCCTTGAACTGAATTACAAAACAGAACAGAGTCACACGTTTAGAAAACACACTATGGCTGCCTAACGGGAAAGGTCAGGTGGGGTGATGCATAAAAAAATGGTTTGAAATTAGCTCAGATACCGTTCCATAAGCCAAATATGTAATAGACAAGACCTACTCCCTGCTCAGTGAACTGGACTCAACACCCCCTATTCACCGCACAAGAATATATCTGACTAGTAAGAATCTTAAAACCTATGTATTGCTTTCTCTCGGGAAGTGAATCAAGAGGGTGTAAAGCGGCATAAACACAGCAGTGAAAAGCAGCTAAACCCCATTATAAAAATAAATTACTCAAAAAAAACCCCCAGAAAACAAAGACAGTGAAAGAGAGAGAAATTCTTACTAAATCCGTTCAGGGGCTCTGATGCCACCTGGATTGACCATATCTAGACCCACAGCTGGATGAGACATAAGGCTGGACACTCTTGGTGCTGAGAGGATTGGTGAGGTTGGACGAGCAAACGCAGACCCTTTAAAGTAATACTGCCTGGTACCCATCCCATGGGTCCCAAATCTCCAGGTTCAAGGGCATCTTCCTACATCGAAAACATGCCTGGGAAACCCAGAAGATGGTACACCATGTGATCGGGAAAGGTTTGTAAAACGCACCTCATTTCTCCTCTCCTTGTGCTCGGGTTCGCCATTCCAGCCGCTTGACTAACAATCTCCCTACTTGAAGAATCAGCACCGTTAACCTCCTGTTTCGTACAGGTTGCAATTTGTCCTGAGGATGAACGGGAAGAGGGGGAACCAATGAGAGACTAGCTCTAGGTGTTGGGACAGGCACAGGTCACTCTATTTTCCCATCAGGAAGAAGAATGAACCACAGGCTCAGCCTGCCCCCCCCCCCGGAACCAGAATAGGGCCTGAAGCAATCCTGCGCTTTTGCGGCCAGCTCCCAAAAAAGCGAGTTGACAAATGGAGCTCAGGGGCACTGCAATTCACAAACCTGCAGAGTTAGAAATGAGGGAAGGCAACGAAGAGGATTGGAAAGCAAGGCAGAATTGCAGGAAACAGTTTTCAGGAGGTAGATTCGACTCACCTTTAAAGCACATGAAAAGCGGCAAAACGTCGACAATGATGCCCTTGGCCAACAAGGGCGTATGCGTTTTTTCCTGAATATATTCAGGGAAAAACGCATACGCCCTTGTTGGCCAACCAAGGAAGCCGGAAGGGCAAAGCAGCACTACAAGGAAGTCTCGCTTGCCATCGGTGAAAATGGCCATGCTGAAAAAAGTGTAAAAACCAGAAATGCAGGACAGGCCATGGAGACAAGGGAGCCTTGCTACGCTGATGGGCGGGATGTAAATTGCCAACAGCCACTCTGGAGAAGTGTACGGTGTGTCCTGAAACATGTAATAAACACAGCTTAGAGAGCATAGGGCACTTCCACTCATGGGCGTATACATTGGGAAAACTGAAAATCCACAAGACACAGGCACCCCAAAATGTAGGGCTGCTCTGCTTACGAGAACCTCCACTTCGGTACAAATTAAATAGCCCAGGAGAGAGAAAAATGGATAAAGAAGTTGTGGTACTTATGCACAATGGCATATCACTCAGCCATGAAATCAATGTCATAAGGCTAGTAGCAGCATGATGAGTGGATTTAGGTACGATGACTCTAAGTGAAATAAGTCACACAGAAAAAGACACTTATCCTAAGATATCACTTATAGAGGGAATGTGAAAATCGCTACCCTTGAACTGAATTACAAAACAGAACAGAGACACACGTTTAGAAAACACACTATGGCTGCTTAACGGGAAAGGTCAGGTGGGGTGATGCATAAAAGAAGGGTTTGAAATTACCTCAGATACCGTTCCATAAGCCAAATATGTAATAGACAAGACCTACTCCCTGCTCAGTGAACTGAACTCAACACCCCCTATTCACCGCACAAGAATATATCTGACTAGTAAGAATCTTAAAACCTATGTATTGCTATCTCTCAGGAAGTGAATCAAGAGGGTGTAAAGCGGCATAAACACAGCAGTGAAAAGCAGCTAAACCCCATTATAAAAATAAATTACTCAAAAAAAAAAAAAACCCAGAAAACAAAGACAGTGAAAGAGAGAGAAATTCTTACTAAATCCGTTCAGGGGCTCTGATGCCACCTGGATTGACCATATCTAGACCCACAGCTGGATGAGACATAAGGCTGGACACTCTTGGTGCTGAGAGGATTGGTGAGGTTGGACGAGCAAACGCAGACCCTTTAAAGTAATACTGCCTGGTACCCATCCCATGGGTCCCAAATCTCCAGGTTCAAGGGCATCTTCCTACATCGAAAACATGCCTGGGAAACCCAGAAGATGGTACACCGTGTGATCGGGAAAGGTTTCTAAAACACACCTCATTTCTCCTCTCCTTGTGCTCGGGTTCGCCATTCCAGCCGCTTGACTAACAATCTCCCTACTTGGAGAATCAGCACCGTTACCCTCCTGTTTCGTAGAGGTTGCAATTTGTCCTGAGGATGAACGGGAAGAGGGGGAACCAATGAGAGACTAGCTCTAGGTGTTGGGACAGGCACAGGTCACTCTATTTTCCCATCAGGAAGAAGAATGAACCACAGGCTCAGCCTGCCCCCCGGGAACCAGAATAGGGCCTGAAGCAATCCTGCGCATTTGCGACAGCTCCCAAAAAAGCGACTTGACAAATGGAGCTCAGGGGCACTGCAATTCACAAACCTGCAGAGTTAGAAATGATAACTCTCGTCCACAAATATATTGAGGGAAGGCAACGAAGAGGATTGGAAAGCAAGGCAGAATTGCAGGAAACAGTTTTCAGGAGGTAGATTCGACTCACCTTTAAAGCACATGAAAAGCGGCAAAACGTCGACAATGATGCCCTTGGCCAAAAAGGGCGTATGCGTTTTTTCCTGAATATATTCAGGGAAAAACGCATACGCCCTTTTTGGCCAACCAAGGAAGCCGGAAGGGCAAAGCAGCACTACAAAGTAGTCTCGCTTTCCATCGGTGAAAATGGCCATGCTGAAAAAAGTGTAAAAACCAGAAATGCAGGACAGGCCATGGAGACAAGGGAGCCTTGCTACGCTGATGGGCGGGATGTAAATTGCCAACAGCCACTCTGGAGAAGTGTACGGTGTGTCCTGAAACATGTAATAAACACAGCTTAGAGAGCATAGGGCACTTCCACTCATGGGCGTATACATTGGGAAAACTGAAAATCCACAAGACACAGGGACCCCAAAGTGTAGGGCTGCTCTGTTTACAAGAACCTCCAATTCGGTACATCTTAAATAGCCCAGGAAAGAGAAAAATGGATAAAGAAGTTGTGGTACTTATGCACAATGGCATATCACTCAGCCATGAAATCAATGTCATAAGGCTAGTAGCAGCGTGATGAGTGCATTTAGGTACGATGACTCTAAGTAAAATAAGTCACACAGAAAAAGACACTTATCCTAAGATATCACTTATAGAGGGAATGTGAAATTCGCTACCCTTGAACTGAATTACAAAACAGAATAGAGTCACACGTTTAGAAAACACACTATGGCTGCTTAACGGGAAAGGTCAGGTGGGGTGATGCATAAAAAAATGGTTTGAAATTAGCTCAGATACCGTTCCATAAGCCAAATATGTAATAGACAAGACCTACTCCCTGCTCAGTGAACTGGACTCAACACCCCCTATTCACCGCACAAGAATATATCTGACTAGTAAGAATCTTAAAACCTATGTATTGCTATCTCTCGGGAAGTGAATCAAGAGGGTGTAAAGCGGCATAAACACAGCAGTGAAAAGCAGCTAAACCCCATTATAAAAATAAATTACTCAAAAAAAAACCCCAGAAAACAAAGACAGTGAAAGAGAGAGAAATTCTTACAAAATCCGTTCAGGGGCTCTGATGCCACCTGGATTGACCATATCTAGACCCACAGCTGGATGAGACATAAGGCTGGACACTCTTGGTGCTGAGAGGATTGGTGAGGTTGGACGAGCAAACGCAGACCCTTTAAAGTAATACTGCCTGATACCCATCCCATGGGTCCCAAATCTCCAGGTTCAAAAGCATCTTCCTACATCGAAAACATGCCTGGGAAACCCAGAAGATGGTACACCGTGTGATCGGGAAAGGTTTGTAAAACGCACCTCATTTCTCCTCTCCTTGTGCTCGGGTTCGCCATTCCAGCCGCTTGACTAACAATCTCCCTACTTAAAGAATCAGCACCGTTAACCTCCTGTTTCGTACAGGTTGCAATTTGTCCTGAGGATGAACGGGAAGAGGGGGAACCAATGAGAGACTAGCTCTAGGTGTTGGGACAGGCACAGGTCACTCTATTTTCCCATCAGGAAGAAGAATGAACCACAGGCTCAGCCTGCCCCCCCCCGGAACCAGAATAGGGCCTGAAGCAATCCTGCGCTTTTGAGGCCAGCTCCCAAAAAAGCGACTTGACAAATGGAGCTCAGGGGCACTGCAATTCACAAACCTGCAGAGTTAGAATAGAGGGAAGGCAACGAAGAGGATTGGAAAGCAAGGCAGAATTGCAGGAAACAGTTTTCAGGAGGTAGATTCGACTCACCTTTAAAGCACATGAAAAGCAGCAAAACGTCGACAATGATGCCCTTGGCCAAAAAGGGCGTATGCGTTTTTTCCTGAATATATTCAGGGAAAAACGCATACGCCCTTTTTGGCCAACCAAGGAAGCCGGAAGGGCAAAGCAGCACTACAAAGTAGTCTCGCTTTCCATCGGTGAAAATGGCCATGCTGAAAAAAGTGTAAAAACCAGAAATGCAGGACAGGCCATGGAGACAAGGGAGCCTTGCTACGCTGATGGGCGGGATGTAAATTGCCAACAGCCACTCTGGAGAAGTGTACGGTGTGTCCTGAAACATGTAATAAACACAGCTTAGAGAGCATAGGGCACTTCCACTCATGGGCGTATACATTGGGAAAACTGAAAATCCACAAGACACAGGCACCCCAAAGTGTAGGGCTGCTCTGTTTACAAGAACCTCCAATTCGGTACATCTTAAATAGCCCAGGAAAGAGAAAAATGGATAAAGAAGTTGTGGTACTTATGCACAATGGCATATCACTCAGCCATGAAATCAATGTCATAAGGCTAGTAGCAGCGTGATGAGTGCATTTAGGTACGATGACTCTAAGTAAAATAAGTCACACAGAAAAAGACACTTATCCTAAGATATCACTTATAGAGGGAATGTGAAATTCGCTACCCTTGAACTGAATTACAAAACAGAACAGAGTCACACGTTTAGAAAACACACTATGGCTTCTTAACGGGAAAGGTCAGGTGGGGTGATGCATAAAAAAATGGTTTGAAATTAGCTCAGATACCGTTCCATAAGCCAAATATGTAATAGACAAGACCTACTCCCTGCTCAGTGAACTGGACTCAACACCCCCTATTCACCGCACAAGAATATATCTGACTAGTAAGAATCTTAAAACCTATGTATTGCTATCTCTCGGGAAGTGAATCAAGAGGGTGTAAAGCGGCATAAACACAGCAGTGAAAAGCAGCTAAACCCCATTATAAAAATAAATTACTCAAAAAAACCCCCAGAAAACAAAGACAGTGAAAGAGAGAGAAATTCTTACAAAATCCGTTCAGGGGCTCTGATGCCACCTGGATTGACCATATCTAGACCCACAGCTGGATGAGACATAAGGCTGGACACTCTTGGTGCTGAGAGGATTGGTGAGGTTGGACGAGCAAACGCAGACCCTTTAAAGTAATACTGCGTGGTACCCATCCCATGGGTCCCAAATCTCCAGGTTCAAAGGCATCTTCCTACATCGAAAACATGCCTGGAAAACCCAGAAGATAGTACACCGTGTGATCGGGAAAGGTTTGTAAAACGCACCTCATTTCTCCTCTCCTTGTGCTCGGGTTCGCCATTCCAGCCGCTTGACTAACAATCTCCCTACTTAAAGAATCAGCACCGTTAACCTCCTGTTTCGTACAGGTTGCAATTTGTCCTGAGGATGAACGGGAAGAGGGGGAACCAATGAGAGACTAGCTCTAGGTGTTGGGACAGGCACAGGTCACTCTATTTTCCCATCAGGAAGAAGAATGAACCACAGGCTCAGCCTGCCCCCCCCCCCCGGAACCAGAATAGGGCCTGAAGCAATCCTGCGCTTTTGAGGCCAGCTCCCAAAAAAGCGACTTGACAAATGTAGCTCAGGGGCACTGCAATTCACAAACCTGCAGAGTTAGAATAGAGGGAAGGCAACGAAGAGGATTGGAAAGCAAGGCAGAATTGCAGGAAACAGTTTTCAGGAGGTAGATTCGACTCACCTTTAAAGCACATGAAAAGCGGCAAAACGTCGACAATGATGCCCTTGGCCAAAAAGGGCGTATGCGTTTTTTCCTGAATATATTCAGGGAAAAACGCATACGCCCTTTTTGGCCAACCAAGGAAGCCGGAAGGGCAAAGCAGCACTACAAAGTAGTCTCGCTTTCCATCGGTGAAAATGGCCATGCTGAAAAAAGTGTAAAAACCAGAAATGCAGGACAGGCCATGGAGACAAGGGAGCCTTGCTACGCTGATGGGCGGGATGTAAATTGCCAACAGCCACTCTGGAGAAGTGTACGGTGTGTCCTGAAACATGTAATAAACACAGCTTAGAGAGCATAGGGCACTTCCACTCATGGGCGTATACATTGGGAAAACTGAAAATCCACAAGACACAGGGACCCCAAAGTGTAGGGCTGCTCTGTTTACAAGAACCTCCAATTCGGTACATCTTAAATAGCCCAGGAAAGAGAAAAATGGATAAAGAAGTTGTGGTACTTATGCACAATGGCATATCACTCAGCCATGAAATCAATGTCATAAGGCTAGTAGCAGCGTGATGAGTGCATTTAGGTACGATGACTCTAAGTAAAATAAGTCACACAGAAAAAGACACTTATCCTAAGATATCACTTATAGAGGGAATGTGAAATTCGCTACCCTTGAACTGAATTACAAAACAGAACAGAGTCACACGTTTAGAAAACACACTATGGCTGCTTAACGGGAAAGGTCAGGTGGGGTGATGCATAAAAAAATGGTTTGAAATTAGCTCAGATACCGTTCCATAAGCCAAATATGTAATAGACAAGACCTACTCCCTGCTCAGTGAAATGGACTCAACACCCCCTATTCACCGCACAAGAATATATCTGACTAGTAAGAATCTTAAAACCTATGTATTGCTATCTCTCGGGAAGTGAATCAAGAGGGTGTAAAGCGGCATAAACACAGCAGTGAAAAGCAGCTAAACCCCATTATAAAAATAAATTACTCAAAAAAACCCCCAGAAAACAAAGACAGTGAAAGAGAGAGAAATTCTTACAAAATCCGTTCAGGGGCTCTGATGCCACCTGGATTGACCATATCTAGACCCACAGCTGGATGAGACATAAGGCTGGACACTCTTGGTGCTGAGAGGATTGGTGAGGTTGGACGAGCAAACGCAGACCCTTTAAAGTAATACTGCGTGGTACCCATCCCATGGGTCCCAAATCTCCAGGTTCAAAGGCATCTTCCTACATCGAAAACATGCCTGGGAAACCCAGAAGATAGTACACCGTGTGATCGGGAAAGGTTTGTAAAACGCACCTCATTTCTCCTCTCCTTGTGCTCGGGTTCGCCATTCCAGCCGCTTGACTAACAATCTCCCTACTTGAAGAATCAGCACCGTTACCCTCCTGTTTCGTACAGGTTGCAATTTGTCCTGAGGATGAACGGGAAGAGGGGGAACCAATGAGAGACTAGCTCTAGGTGTTGGGACAGGCACAGGTCATTCTAGTTTCCCATCAGGAAGAAGAAAGAACCACAGGCTCAGCCTGCCCCCCCGGAACCAGAATAGGGCCTGAAGCAATCCTGCGCTTTTGCGGCCAGCTCCCAAAAAAGCGACTTGACAAATGGAGCTCAGGGGCACTGCAATTCACAAACCTGCAGAGTTAGAAATGATAACTCTCGTCCACAAATATATTGAGGGAAGGCAACGAAGAGGATTGGAAAGCAAGGTAGAATTGCAGGAAACAGATTTCAGGAGGTAGATTCGACTCGCCTTTAAAGCACATGAAAAGCGGCAAAACGTCGACAATGATGCCCTTGGCCAAAAAGGGCGTATGCGTTTTTTCCTGAATATATTCAGGAAAAAACGCATACGCCCTTTTTGGCCAAACAAGCAAGCCGGAAAGGCAAATCAGCACTACAAGGAAGTCTCGCATGCCATCGGTAAAAAGGGCCATGCTGAAAAAAAGTGTAAAAACCAGAAATGCAGGACAGGCCATGGAGACATGGGAGCCTTGCTACGCTGATGGGCGGGATGTAAATTGCCAACAGCCACTCTGGAGAAGTGTACGGTGTGTCCTGAAACATGTAATAAACACAGCTTAGAGAGCATAGGGCACTTCCACTCATGGGCGTATACATTGGGAAAACTGAAAATCCACAAGACACAGGCACCCCAAAGTGTCGGGCAGCTCTGTTTACAAGAACCTCCAATTCGGTACATCTTAAATAGCCCAGGAAAGAGAAAAATGGATAAAGAAGTTGTGGTACTTATGCACAATGGCATATCACTCAGCCATGAAATCAATGTCATAAGGCTAGTAGCAGCGTGATGAGTGCATTTAGGTACGATGACTCTAAGTAAAATAAGTCACACAGAAAAAGACACTTATCCTAAGATATCACTTATAGAGGGAATGTGAAATTCGCTACCCTTGAACTGAATTACAAAACAGAACAGAGTCACACGTTTAGAAAACACACTATGGCTGCCTAACGGGAAAGGTCAGGTGGGGTGATGCATAAAAAAATGGTTTGAAATTAGCTCAGATACCGTTCCATAAGCCAAATATGTAATAGACAAGACCTACTCCCTGCTCAGTGAACTGGACTCAACACCCCCTATTCACCGCACAAGAATATATCTGACTAGTAAGAATCTTAAAACCTATGTATTGCTATCTCTCGGGAAGTGAATCAAGAGGGTGTAAAGCGGCATAAACACAGCAGTGAAAAGCAGCTAAACCCCATTATAAAAATAAATTACTCAAAAAAACCCCCAGAAAACAAAGACAGTGAAAGAGAGAGAAATTCTTACAAAATCCGTTCAGGGGCTCTGATGCCACCTGGATTGACCATATCTAGACCCACAGCTGGATGAGACAGAAGGCTGGACACTCTTGGGGCTGAGAGGATTGGTGAAGGTTGGGCGAGCAAACGCAGACCCTTTAAAGTAATACTGCGTGGTACCCATCCCATGGGTCCCAAATCTCCAGGTTCAAGGGCATCTTCCTACATCGAAAACATGCCTGGGAAACCCAGAAGATGGTACACCGTGTGATCGGGAAAGGTTTGTAAAACGCACCTCATTTCTCCTCTCCTTGTGCTCGGGTTCGCCATTCCAGCCGCTTGACTAACAATCTCCCTACTTAAAGAATCAGCACCGTTAACCTCCTGTTTCGTACAGGTTGCAATTGGTCCTGAGGATGAACGGGAAGAGGGGGAACCAATGAGAGACTAGCTCTAGGTGTTGGGACAGGCACAGGTCACTCTAGTTTCCCATCAGGAAGAAGAATGAACCACAGCTCAGCCTGCCCCCCCCGGAACCAGAATAGGGCCTGAAGCAATCCTGCGCTTTTGCGGCCAGCTCCCAAAAAAGCGACTTGACAAATGGAGCTCAGGGGCACTGCAATTCACAAACCTGCAGAGTTAGAAATGATAACTCTCATCCACAAATATATTGAGGGAAGGCAACGAAGAGGATTGGAAAGCAAGGCAGAATTGCAGGAAACAGATTTCAGGAGGTAGATTCGACTCGCCTTTAAAGCACATGAAAAGCGGCAAAACGTCGACAATGATGCCCTTGGCCAAAAAGGGCCTATGCGGTTTTTCTGAATATATTCAGGAAAAAACGCATACGCCCTTTTTGGCCAAACAAGCAAGCCGGAAAGGCAAATCAGCACTACAAGGAAGTCTCGCTTGCCATCGGTAAAAAGGGCCATGCTGAAAAAAGTGTAAAAACCAGAAATGCAGGACAGGCCATGGAGACATGGGAGCCTTGCTACGCTGATGGGCGGGATGTAAATTGCTAACAGCCACTCTGGAGAAGTGTACGGTGTGTCCTGAAACATGTAATAAACACAGCTTAGAGAGCATAGGGCACTTCCACTCATGGGCGTATACATTGGGAAAACTGAAAATCCACAAGACACAGGCACCCCAAAGTGTAGGGCTGCTCTGTTTACAAGAACCTCCAATTCGGTACATCTTAAATAGCCCAGGAAAGAGAAAAATGGATAAAAAGGTTGTGGTACTTATGCACAATGGCATATCACTCAGCCATGAAATCAATGTCATAAGGCTAGTAGCAGCGTGATGAGTGCATTTAGGTACGATGACTCTAAGTGAAATAAGTCACACAGAAAAAGACACTTATCCTAAGATATCACTTATAGAGGGAATGTCAAATTCGCTACCCTTGAACTGAATTACAAAACAGAACAGAGTCACACGTTTAGAAAACACACTATGGCTGCCTAACGGGAAAGGTCAGGTGGGGTGATGCATAAAAAAATGGTTTGAAATTAGCTCAGATACCGTTCCATAAGCCAAATATGTAATAGACAAGACCTACTCCCTGCTCAGTGAACTGGACTCAACACCCCCTATTCACCGCACAAGAATATATCTGACTAGTAAGAATCTTAAAACCTATGTATTGCTATCTCTCGGGAAGTGAATCAAGAGGGTGGAAAGCGGCATAAACACAGCAGTGAAAAGCAGCTAAACCCCATTATAAAAATAAATTACTCAAAAAAACCCCCAGAAAACAAAGACAGTGAAAGAGAGAGAAATTCTTACAAAATCCGTTCAGGGGCTCTGATGCCACCTGGATTGACCATATCTAGACCCACAGCTGGATGAGACATAAGGCTGGACACTCTTGGTGCTGAGAGGATTGGTGAGGTTGGACGAGCAAACGCAGACCCTTTAAAGTAATACTGCGTGGTACCCATCCCATGGGTCCCAAATCTCCAGGTTCAAAGGCATCTTCCTACATCGAAAACATGCCTGGGAAACCCAGAAGATAGTACACCGTGTGATCGGGAAAGGTTTGTAAAACGCACCTCATTTCTCCTCTCCTTGTGCTCGGGTTCGCCATTCCAGCCGCTTGACTAACAATCTCCCTACTTGAAGAATCAGCACCGTTACCCTCCTGTTTCGTACAGGTTGCAATTTGTCCTGAGGATGAACGGGAAGAGGGGGAACCAATGAGAGACTAGCTCTAGGTGTTGGGACAGGCACAGGTCATTCTAGTTTCCCATCAGGAAGAAGAAAGAACCACAGGCTCAGCCTGCCCCCCCAGAACCAGAATAGGGCCTGAAGCAATCCTGCGCTTTTGCGGCCAGCTCCCAAAAAAGCGACTTGACAAATGGAGCTCAGGGGCACTGCAATTCACAAACCTGCAGAGTTAGAAATGATAACTCTCGTCCACAAATATATTGAGGGAAGGCAACGAAGAGGATTGGAAAGCAAGGTAGAATTGCAGGAAACAGATTTCAGGAGGTAGATTCGACTCGCCTTTAAAGCACATGAAAAGCGGCAAAACGTCGACAATGATGCCCTTGGCCAAAAAGGGCGTATGCGTTTTTTCCTGAATATATTCAGGAAAAAACGCATACGCCCTTTTTGGCCAAACAAGCAAGCCGGAAAGGCAAATCAGCACTACAAGGAAGTCTCGCATGCCATCGGTAAAAAGGGCCATGCTGAAAAAAGTGTAAAAACCAGAAATGCAGGACAGGCCATGGAGACATGGGAGCCTTGCTACGCTGATGGGCGGGATGTAAATTGCCAACAGCCACTCTGGAGAAGTGTACGGTGTGTCCTGAAACATGTAATAAACACAGCTTAGAGAGCATAGGGCACTTCCACTCATGGGCGTATACATTGGGAAAACTGAAAATCCACAAGACACAGGCACCCCAAAGTGTCGGGCAGCTCTGTTTACAAGAACCTCCAATTCGGTACATCTTAAATAGCCCAGGAAAGAGAAAAATGGATAAAGAAGTTGTGGTACTTATGCACAATGGCATATCACTCAGCCATGAAATCAATGTCATAAGGCTAGTAGCAGCGTGATGAGTGCATTTAGGTACGATGACTCTAAGTAAAATAAGTCACACAGAAAAAGACACTTATCCTAAGATATCACTTATAGAGGGAATGTGAAATTCGCTACCCTTGAACTGAATTACAAAACAGAACAGAGTCACACGTTTAGAAAACACACTATGGCTGCCTAACGGGAAAGGTCAGGTGGGGTGATGCATAAAAAAATGGTTTGAAATTAGCTCAGATACCGTTCCATAAGCCAAATATGTAATAGACAAGACCTACTCCCTGCTCAGTGAACTGGACTCAACACCCCCTATTCACCGCACAAGAATATATCTGACTAGTAAGAATCTTAAAACCTATGTATTGCTATCTCTCGGGAAGTGAATCAAGAGGGTGTAAAGCGGCATAAACACAGCAGTGAAAAGCAGCTAAACCCCATTATAAAAATAAATTACTCAAAAAAACCCCCAGAAAACAAAGACAGTGAAAGAGAGAGAAATTCTTACAAAATCCGTTCAGGGGCTCTGATGCCACCTGGATTGACCATATCTAGACCCACAGCTGGATGAGACAGAAGGCTGGACACTCTTGGGGCTGAGAGGATTGGTGAAGGTTGGGCGAGCAAACGCAGACCCTTTAAAGTAATACTGCGTGGTACCCATCCCATGGGTCCCAAATCTCCAGGTTCAAGGGCATCTTCCTACATCGAAAACATGCCTGGGAAACCCAGAAGATGGTACACCGTGTGATCGGGAAAGGTTTGTAAAACGCACCTCATTTCTCCTCTCCTTGTGCTCGGGTTCGCCATTCCAGCCGCTTGACTAACAATCTCCCTACTTAAAGAATCAGCACCGTTAACCTCCTGTTTCGTACAGGTTGCAATTGGTCCTGAGGATGAACGGGAAGAGGGGGAACCAATGAGAGACTAGCTCTAGGTGTTGGGACAGGCACAGGTCACTCTAGTTTCCCATCAGGAAGAAGAATGAACCACAGGCTCAGCCTGCCCCCCCGGAACCAGAATAGGGCCTGAAGCAATCCTGCGCTTTTGCGGCCAGCTCCCAAAAAAGCGACTTGACAAATGGAGCTCAGGGGCACTGCAATTCACAAACCTGCAGAGTTAGAAATGATAACTCTCATCCACAAATATATTGAGGGAAGGCAACGAAGAGGATTGGAAAGCAAGGCAGAATTGCAGGAAACAGATTTCAGGAGGTAGATTCGACTCGCCTTTAAAGCACATGAAAAGCGGCAAAACGTCGACAATGATGCCCTTGGCCAAAAAGGGCCTATGCGGTTTTTCTGAATATATTCAGGAAAAAACGCATACGCCCTTTTTGGCCAAACAAGCAAGCCGGAAAGGCAAATCAGCACTACAAGGAAGTCTCGCTTGCCATCGGTAAAAAGGGCCATGCTGAAAAAAGTGTAAAAACCAGAAATGCAGGACAGGCCATGGAGACATGGGAGCCTTGCTACGCTGATGGGCGGGATGTAAATTGCTAACAGCCACTCTGGAGAAGTGTACGGTGTGTCCTGAAACATGTAATAAACACAGCTTAGAGAGCATAGGGCACTTCCACTCATGGGCGTATACATTGGGAAAACTGAAAATCCACAAGACACAGGCACCCCAAAGTGTAGGGCTGCTCTGTTTACAAGAACCTCCAATTCGGTACATCTTAAATAGCCCAGGAAAGAGAAAAATGGATAAAGAAGTTGTGGTACTTATGCACAATGGCATATCACTCAGCCATGAAATCAATGTCATAAGGCTAGTAGCAGCGTGATGAGTGCATTTAGGTACGATGACTCTAAGTGAAATAAGTCACACAGAAAAAGACACTTATCCTAAGATATCACTTATAGAGGGAATGTCAAATTCGCTACCCTTGAACTGAATTACAAAACAGAACAGAGTCACACGTTTAGAAAACACACTATGGCTGCCTAACGGGAAAGGTCAGGTGGGGTGATGCATAAAAAAATGGTTTGAAATTAGCTCAGATACCGTTCCATAAGCCAAATATGTAATAGACAAGACCTACTCCCTGCTCAGTGAACTGGACTCAACACCCCCTATTCACCGCACAAGAATATATCTGACTAGTAAGAATCTTAAAACCTATGTATTGCTATCTCTCGGGAAGTGAATCAAGAGGGTGGAAAGCGGCATAAACACAGCAGTGAAAAGCAGCTAAACCCCATTATAAAAATAAATTACTCAAAAAAAACCCCCATAAAACAAAGACAGTGAAAGAGAGAGAAATTCTTACAAAATCCGTTCAGGGGCTCTGATGCCACCTGGATTGACCATATCTAGACCCACAGCTGGATGAGACATAAGGCTGGACACTCTTGGGGCTGAGAGGATTGGTGAGGTTGGGCGAGCAAACGCAGACCCTTTAAAGTAATACTGCCTGGTACCCATCCCATGGGTCCCAAATCTCCAGGTTCAAGGGCATCTTCCTACATCGAAATCATGCCTGGGAAACCCAGAAGATGGTACACCGTGTGATCGGGAAAGGTTTGTAAAACGCACCTCATTTCTCCTCTCCTTGTGCTCGGATTCGCCATTCCAGCCGCTTGACTAACAATCTCCCTACTTGGAGAATCAGCACCGTTAACCTCCTGTTTCGTACAGGTTGCAATTTGTCCTGAGGATGAACGGGAAGAGGGGGAACCAATGAGAGACTAGCTCTAGGTGTTGGGACAGGCACAGGTCACTCTAGTTTCCCATCAGGAAGAAGAATGAACCACAGGCTCAGCCTGCCCCCCCGGAACCAGAATAGGGCCTGAAGCAATCCTGCGCTTTTGCGGCCAGCTCCCAAAAAAGCGACTTGACAAATGGAGCTCAGGGGCACTGCAATTCACAAACCTGCAGAGTTAGAAATGATAACTCTCGTCCACAAATATATTGAGGGAAGGCAACGAAGAGGATTGGAAAGCAAGGTAGAATTGCACGAAACAGATTTCAGGAGGTAGATTCGACTCGCCTTTAAAGCACATGAAAAGCGGCAAAACGTCGACAATGATGCCCTTGGCCAAAAAGGGCGTATGCGTTTTTTCCTGAATATATTCAGGAAAAAACGCATACGCCCTTTTTGGCCAAACAAGCAAGCCGGAAAGGCAAATCAGCACTACAAGGAAGTCTCGCTTGCCATCGGTCAAAAGGGCCATGCTGAAAAAAGTGTAAAAACCAGAAATGCAGGACAGGCCATGGAGACATGGGAGCCTTGCTACGCTGATGGGCGGGATGTAAATTGCCAACAGCCACTCTGGAGAAGTGTACGGTGTGTCCTGAAACATGTAATAAACACAGCTTAGAGAGCATAGTGCACTTCCACTCATGGGCGTATACATTGGGAAAACTGAAAATCCACAAGACACAGGCACCCCAAAATGTAGGGCTGCTCTGTTTACGAGAACCTCCACTTCGGTACAAATTAAATAGCCCAGGAAAGAGAAAAATGGATAAAGAAGTTGTGGTACTTATGCACAATGGCATATCACTCAGCCATGAAATCAATGTCATAAGGCTAGTAGCAGCATGATGAGTGGATTTAGGTACGATGACTCTAAGTGAAATAAGTCACACAGAAAAAGACACTTATCCTAAGATATCACTTATAGAGGGAATGTCAAATTCGCTACCCTTGAACTGAATTACAAAACAGAACAGAGTCACACGTTTAGAAAACACACTATGGCTGCTTAACGGGAAAGGTCAGGTGGGGTGATGCATAAAAGAAGGGTTTGAAATTACCTCAGATACCGTTCCATAAGCCAAATATGTAATAGACAAGACCTACTCCCTGCTCAGTGAACTGGACTCAACACCCCCTATTCACCGCACAAGAATATATCTGACTAGTAAGAATCTTAAAACCTATGTATTGCTATTTCTCGGGAAGTGAATCAAGAGGGTGTAAAGCGGCATAAACACAGCAGTGAAAAGCAGCTAAACCCCATTATAAAAATAAATTACTCAAAAAAAAACCCCAGGAAACAAAGACAGTGAAAGAGAGAGAAATTCTTACAAAATCCATTCAGGGGCTCTGATGCCACCTGGATTGACCATATCTAGACCCACAGCTGGATGAGACATAAGGCTGGACACTCTTGGTGCTGAGAGGATTGGTGAGGTTGGACGAGCAAACGCAGACCCTTTAAAGTAATACTGCGTGGTACCCATCCCATGGGTCCCAAATCTCCAGGTTCAAGGGCATCTTCCTACATCGAAAACATGCCTGGGAAACCCAGAAGATGGTACACCGTGTGATCGGGAAAGGTTTGTAAAACGCACCTCATTTCTCCTCTCCTTGTGCTCGGGTTCGCCATTCCAGCCGCTTGACTAAAAATCTCCCTACTTGGAGAATCAGCACCGTTAACCTCCTGTTTCATACAGGTTGCAATTTGTCCTAAGGATGAACGGGAAGAGGGGGAACCAATGAGAGACTAGCTCTAGGTGTTGGGACAGGCACAGGTCACTCTAGTTTCCCATCAGGAAGAAGAATGAACCACAGGCTCAGCCTGCCCCCCCGGAACCAGAATAGGGCCTGAAGCAATCCTGCGCTTTTGCGGCCAGCTCCCAAAAAAGCGACTTGACAAATGGAGCTCAGGGGCACTGCAATTCACAAACCTGCAGAGTTAGAAATGATAACTCTCATCCACAAATATATTGAGGGAAGGCAACGAAGAGGATTGGAAAGCAAGGCAGAATTGCAGGAAACAGATTTCAGGAGGTAGATTCGACTCGCCTTTAAAGCACATGAAAAGCGGCAAAACGTCGACAATGATGCCCTTGGCCAAAAAGGGCCTATGCGGTTTTTCTGAATATATTCAGGAAAAAACGCATACGCCCTTTTTGGCCAAACAAGCAAGCCGGAAAGGCAAATCAGCACTACAAGGAAGTCTCGCTTGCCATCGGTAAAAAGGGCCATGCTGAAAAAAGTGTAAAAACCAGAAATGCAGGACAGGCCATGGAGACATGGGAGCCTTGCTACGCTGATGGGCGGGATGTAAATTGCTAACAGCCACTCTGGAGAAGTGTACGGTGTGTCCTGAAACATGTAATAAACACAGCTTAGAGAGCATAGGGCACTTCCACTCATGGGCGTATACATTGGGAAAACTGAAAATCCACAAGACACAGGCACCCCAAAGTGTAGGGCTGCTCTGTTTACAAGAACCTCCAATTCGGTACATCTTAAATAGCCCAGGAAAGAGAAAAATGGATAAAGAAGTTGTGGTACTTATGCACAATGGCATATCACTCAGCCATGAAATCAATGTCATAAGGCTAGTAGCAGCGTGATGAGTGCATTTAGGTACGATGACTCTAAGTGAAATAAGTCACACAGAAAAAGACACTTATCCTAAGATATCACTTATAGAGGGAATGTCAAATTCGCTACCCTTGAACTGAATTACAAAACAGAACAGAGTCACACGTTTAGAAAACACACTATGGCTGCCTAACGGGAAAGGTCAGGTGGGGTGATGCATAAAAAAATGGTTTGAAATTAGCTCAGATACCGTTCCATAAGCCAAATATGTAATAGACAAGACCTACTCCCTGCTCAGTGAACTGGACTCAACACCCCCTATTCACCGCACAAGAATATATCTGACTAGTAAGAATCTTAAAACCTATGTATTGCTATCTCTCGGGAAGTGAATCAAGAGGGTGGAAAGCGGCATAAACACAGCAGTGAAAAGCAGCTAAACCCCATTATAAAAATAAATTACTCAAAAAAAACCCCCATAAAACAAAGACAGTGAAAGAGAGAGAAATTCTTACAAAATCCGTTCAGGGGCTCTGATGCCACCTGGATTGACCATATCTAGACCCACAGCTGGATGAGACATAAGGCTGGACACTCTTGGGGCTGAGAGGATTGGTGAGGTTGGGCGAGCAAACGCAGACCCTTTAAAGTAATACTGCCTGGTACCCATCCCATGGGTCCCAAATCTCCAGGTTCAAGGGCATCTTCCTACATCGAAATCATGCCTGGGAAACCCAGAAGATGGTACACCGTGTGATCGGGAAAGGTTTGTAAAACGCACCTCATTTCTCCTCTCCTTGTGCTCGGATTCGCCATTCCAGCCGCTTGACTAACAATCTCCCTACTTGGAGAATCAGCACCGTTAACCTCCTGTTTCGTACAGGTTGCAATTTGTCCTGAGGATGAACGGGAAGAGGGGGAACCAATGAGAGACTAGCTCTAGGTGTTGGGACAGGCACAGGTCACTCTAGTTTCCCATCAGGAAGAAGAATGAACCACAGGCTCAGCCTGCCCCCCCGGAACCAGAATAGGGCCTGAAGCAATCCTGCGCTTTTGCGGCCAGCTCCCAAAAAAGCGACTTGACAAATGGAGCTCAGGGGCACTGCAATTCACAAACCTGCAGAGTTAGAAATGATAACTCTCGTCCACAAATATATTGAGGGAAGGCAACGAAGAGGATTGGAAAGCAAGGTAGAATTGCACGAAACAGATTTCAGGAGGTAGATTCGACTCGCCTTTAAAGCACATGAAAAGCGGCAAAACGTCGACAATGATGCCCTTGGCCAAAAAGGGCGTATGCGTTTTTTCCTGAATATATTCAGGAAAAAACGCATACGCCCTTTTTGGCCAAACAAGCAAGCCGGAAAGGCAAATCAGCACTACAAGGAAGTCTCGCTTGCCATCGGTCAAAAGGGCCATGCTGAAAAAAGTGTAAAAACCAGAAATGCAGGACAGGCCATGGAGACATGGGAGCCTTGCTACGCTGATGGGCGGGATGTAAATTGCCAACAGCCACTCTGGAGAAGTGTACGGTGTGTCCTGAAACATGTAATAAACACAGCTTAGAGAGCATAGTGCACTTCCACTCATGGGCGTATACATTGGGAAAACTGAAAATCCACAAGACACAGGCACCCCAAAATGTAGGGCTGCTCTGTTTACGAGAACCTCCACTTCGGTACAAATTAAATAGCCCAGGAAAGAGAAAAATGGATAAAGAAGTTGTGGTACTTATGCACAATGGCATATCACTCAGCCATGAAATCAATGTCATAAGGCTAGTAGCAGCATGATGAGTGGATTTAGGTACGATGACTCTAAGTGAAATAAGTCACACAGAAAAAGACACTTATCCTAAGATATCACTTATAGAGGGAATGTCAAATTCGCTACCCTTGAACTGAATTACAAAACAGAACAGAGTCACACGTTTAGAAAACACACTATGGCTGCTTAACGGGAAAGGTCAGGTGGGGTGATGCATAAAAGAAGGGTTTGAAATTACCTCAGATACCGTTCCATAAGCCAAATATGTAATAGACAAGACCTACTCCCTGCTCAGTGAACTGGACTCAACACCCCCTATTCACCGCACAAGAATATATCTGACTAGTAAGAATCTTAAAACCTATGTATTGCTATTTCTCGGGAAGTGAATCAAGAGGGTGTAAAGCGGCATAAACACAGCAGTGAAAAGCAGCTAAACCCCATTATAAAAATAAATTACTCAAAAAAAAACCCCAGGAAACAAAGACAGTGAAAGAGAGAGAAATTCTTACAAAATCCATTCAGGGGCTCTGATGCCACCTGGATTGACCATATCTAGACCCACAGCTGGATGAGACATAAGGCTGGACACTCTTGGTGCTGAGAGGATTGGTGAGGTTGGACGAGCAAACGCAGACCCTTTAAAGTAATACTGCGTGGTACCCATCCCATGGGTCCCAAATCTCCAGGTTCAAGGGCATCTTCCTACATCGAAAACATGCCTGGGAAACCCAGAAGATGGTACACCGTGTGATCGGGAAAGGTTTGTAAAACGCACCTCATTTCTCCTCTCCTTGTGCTCGGGTTCGCCATTCCAGCCGCTTGACTAAAAATCTCCCTACTTGGAGAATCAGCACCGTTAACCTCCTGTTTCATACAGGTTGCAATTTGTCCTAAGGATGAACGGGAAGAGGGGGAACCAATGAGAGACTAGCTCTAGGTGTTGGGACAGGCACAGGTCATTCTAGTTTCCCATCAGGAAGAAGAATGAACCACAGGCTCAGCCTGCCCCCCCGGAACCAGAATAGGGCCTGAAGCAATCCTGCGCTTTTGCGGCCAGCTCCCAAAAAAGCGACTTGACGAATGGAGCTCAGGGGCACTGCAATTCACAAACCTGCAGAGTTAGAAATGATAACTCTCGTCCACAAATATATTGAGGGAAGTCAACGAAGAGGATTGGAAAGCAAGGTAGAATTGCAGGAAACAGTTTTCAGGAGGTAGATTCGACTCGCCTTTAAAGCACATGAAAAGCGGCAAAACGTCGACAATGATGCCCTTGGCCAAAAAGGGCGTATGCGTTTTTTCCTGAATATATTCAGGAAAAAACGCATACGCCCTTTTTGGCCAAACAAGCAAGCCGGAAAGGCAAATCAGCACTACAAGGAAGTCTCGCTTGCCATCGGTAAAAAGGGCCATGCTGAAAAAAGTGTAAAAACCAGAAATGCAGGACAGGCCATGGAGACATGGGAGCCTTGCTACGCTGATGGGCGGGATGTAAATTGCCAACAGCCACTCTGGAGAAGTGTACGGTGTGTCCTGAAACATGTAATAAACACAGCTTAGAGAGCATAGTGCACTTCCACTCATGGGCGTATACATTGGGAAAACTGAAAATCCACAAGACACAGGCACCCCAAAATGTAGGGCTGCTCTGCTTACGAGAACCTCCACTTCGGTACAAATTAAATAGCCCAGGAAAGAGAAAAATGGATAAAGAAGTTGTGGTACTTATGCACAATGGCATATCACTCAGCCATGAAATCAATGTCATAAGGCTAGTAGCAGCATGATGAGTGGATTTAGGTACGATGACTCTAAGTGAAATAAGTCACACAGAAAAAGACACTTATCCTAAGATATCACTTATAGAGGGAATGTCAAATTCGCTACCCTTGAACTGAATTACAAAACAGAACAGAGTCACACGTTTAGAAAACACACTATGGCTGCCTAACGGGAAAGGTCAGGTGGGGTGATGCATAAAAAAATGGTTTGAAATTAGCTCAGATACTGTTCCATAAGCCAAATATGTAATAGACAAGACCTACTCCCTGCTCAGTGAACTGGACTCAACACCCCCTATTCACCGCACAAGAATATATCTGACTAGTAAGAATCTTAAAACCTATGTATTGCTATCTCTCGGGAAGTGAATCAAGAGGGTGTAAAGCGGCATAAACACAGCAGTGAAAAGCAGCTAAACCCCATTATAAAAATAAATTACTCAAAAAAAAACCCCAGGAAACAAAGACAGTGAAAGAGAGAGAAATTCTTACAAAATCCGTTCAGGGGCTCTGATGCCACCTGGATTGACCATATCTAGACCCACAGCTGGATGAGACATAAGGCTGGACACTCTTGGTGCTGAGAGGATTGGTGAGGTTGGACGAGCAAACGCAGACCTTTTAAAGTAATACTGCCTGGTACCCATCCCATGGGTCCCAAATCTCCAGGTTCAAGGGCATCTTCCTACATCGAAAACATGCCTGGGAAACCCAGAAGATGGTACACCGTGTGATCGGGAAAGGTTTGTAAAACGCACCTCATTTCTCCTCTCCTTGTGCTCGGGTTCTCCATTCCAGCCGCTTGACTAACAATCTCCCTACTTGAAGAATCAGCACCGTTACCCTCCTGTTTCGTACAGGTTGCAATTTGTCCTGAGGATGAACGGGAAGAGGGGGAACCAATGAGAGACTAGCTCTAGGTGTTGGGACAGGCACAGGTCACTCTATTTTCCCATCAGGAAGAAGAATGAACCACAGGCTCAGCCTGCCCCCCCGGAACCAGAATAGGGCCTGAAGCAATCCTGCGCTTTTGCGGCCAGCTCCCAAAAAAGCGACTTGACAAATGGAGCTCAGGGGCACTGCAATTCACAAACCTGCAGAGTTAGAAATGATAACTCTCGTCCACAAATATATTGAGGGAAGGCAACGAAGAGGATTGGAAAGCAAGGCAGAATTGCACGAAACAGATTTCAGGAGGTAGATTCGACTCGCCTTTAAAGCACATGAAAAGCGGCAAAACGTCGACAATGATGCCCTTGGCCAAAAAGGGCGTATGCGTTTTTTCCTGAATATATTCAGGAAAAAACGCATACGCCCTTTTTGGCCAAACAAGCAAGCCGGAAAGGCAAATCAGCACTACAAGGAAGTCTCGCTTGCCATCGGTCAAAAGGGCCATGCTGAAAAAAGTGTAAAAACCAGAAATGCAGGACAGGCCATGGAGACATGGGAGCCTTGTTACGCTGATGGGCGGGATGTAAATTGCCAACAGCCACTCTGGAGAAGTGTACGGTGTGTCCTGAAACATGTAATAAACACAGCTTAGAGAGCATAGGGCACTTCCACTCATGGGCGTATACATTGGGAAAACTGAAAATCCACAAGACACAGGCACCCCAAAGTGTAGGGCTGCTCTGTTTACGAGAACCTCCACTTCGGTACACCTTAAATAGCCCAGGAAAGAGAAAAATGGATAAAGAAGTTGTGGTACTTATGCACAATGGCATATCACTCATCCATGAAATCAATGTCATAAGGCTAGTAGCAGCGTGATGAGTGGATTTAGGTACGATGACTCTAAGTGAAATAAGTCACACAGAAAAAGAAACTTATCCTAAGATGTCACTTATAGAGGGAATGTCAAAATCGCTACCCTTGAACTGAATTACAAAACAGAACAGAGTCACACGTTTAGAAAACACACTATGGCTGCTTAACGGGAAAGGTCAGGTGGGGTGATGCATAAAAGAAGGGTTTGAAATTACCTCAGATACCGTTCCATAAGCCAAATATGTAATAGACAAGACCTACTCCCTGCTCAGTGAACTGGACTCAACACCCCCTATTCACCGCACAAGAATATATGTGACTAGTAAGAATCTTAAAACCTATGTATTGATATCTCTCGGGAAGTGAATCAAGAGGGTGTAAAGCGGCATAAACACAGCAGTGAAAAGCAACTAAACCCCATTATAAAAATAAATTACTCAAAAAAAAAACCCCAGAAAACAAAGACAGTGAAAGAGAGAGAAATTCTTACTAAATCCGTTCAGGGGCTCTGATGCCACCTGGATTGTCCATATCTAGACCCACAGCTGGGTGAGATAGAAGGCTGGACACTCTTGTGGCTGAGAGGATTGGTGAGGTTGGGCGAGCAAACGCAGACCCTTTAAAGTAATACTGCGTGGTACCCATCCCATGGGTCCCAAATCTCCAGGTTCAAGGGCATCTTCCTACATCGAAAACATGCCTGGGAAACCCAGAAGATGGTACACCGTGTGATCGGGAAAGGTTTGTAAAACGCACCTCATTTCTCCTCTCCTTGTGCTCGGGTTCGCCATTCCAGCCGCTTGACTAAAAATCTCCCTACTTGGAGAATCAGCACCGTTAACCTCCTGTTTCATACAGGTTGCAATTTGTCCTAAGGATGAACGGGAAGAGGGGGAACCAATGAGAGACTAGCTCTAGGTGTTGGGACAGGCACAGGTCATTCTAGTTTCCCATCAGGAAGAAGAATGAACCACAGGCTCAGCCTGCCCCCCCGGAACCAGAATAGGGCCTGAAGCAATCCTGCGCTTTTGCGGCCAGCTCCCAAAAAAGCGACTTGACAAATGGAGCTCAGGGGCACTGCAATTCACAAACCTGCAGAGTTAGAAATGATAACTCTCGTCCACAAATATATTGAGGGAAGGCAACGAAGAGGATTGGAAAGCAAGGCAGAATTGCAGGAAACAGATTTCAGGAGGTAGATTCGACTCGCCTTTAAAGCACATGAAAAGCGGCAAAACGTCGACAATGATGCCCTTGGCCAAAAAGGGCGTATGCGTTTTTTCCTGAATATATTCAGGAAAAAACGCATACGCCCTTTTTGGCCAAACAAGCAAGCCGGAAAGGCAAATCAGCACTACAAGGAAGTCTCGCTTGCCATCGGTCAAAAGGGCCATGCTGAAAAAAGTGTAAAAACCAGAAATGCAGGACAGGCCATGGAGACATGGGAGCCTTGCTACGCTGATGGGCGGGATGTAAATTGCCAACAGCCACTCTGGAGAAGTGTACGGTGTGTCCTGAAACATGTAATAAACACAGCTTAGAGAGCATAGGGCACTTCCACTCATGGGCGTATACATTGGGAAAACTGAAAATCCACAAGACACAGGCACCCCAAAATGTAGGGCTGCTCTGTTTACGAGAACCTCCACTTCGGTACAAATTAAATAGCCCAGGAAAGAGAAAAATGGATAAAGAAGTTGTGGTACTTATGCACAATGGCATATCACTCAGCCATGAAATCAATATCATAAGGCTAGTAGCAGCGTGATGAGTGCATTTAGGTACGATGACTCTAAGTAAAATAAGTCACACAGAAAAAGACACTTATCCTAAGATATCACTTATAGAGGGAATGTCAAATTCGCTACCCTTGAACTGAATTACAAAACAGAACAGAGTCACACGTTTAGAAAACACACTATGGCTGCTTAACGGGGAAAGGTCAGGTGGGGTGATGCATAAAAGAAGGGTTTGAAATTACCTCAGATACCGTTCCATAAGCCAAATATGTAATAGACAAGACCTACTCCCTGCTCAGTGAACTGGACTCAACACCCCCTATTCACCGCACAAGAATATATCTGACTAGTAAGAATCTTAAAACCTATGTATTGCTATCTCTCGGGAAGTGAATCAAGAGGGTGTAAAGCGGCATAAACACAGCAGTGAAAAGCAGCTAAACCCCATTATAAAAATAAATTACTCAAAAAAAAACCCCAGGAAACAAAGACAGTGAAAGAGAGAGAAATTCTTACAAAATCCGTTCAGGGGCTCTGATGCCACCTGGATTGACCATATCTAGACCCACAGCTGGATGAGACATAAGGCTGGACACACTTGGTGCTGAGAGGATTGGTGAGGTTGGACGAGCAAACGCAGACCCTTTAAAGTAATACTGCCTGGTACCCATCCCATGGGTCCCAAATCTCCAGGTTCAAGGGCATCTTCCTACATCGAAAACATGCCTGGGAAACCCAGAAGATGGTACACCGTGTGATCGGGAAAGGTTTGTAAAACGCACCTTATTTCTCCTCTCCTTGTGCTCGGGTTGGCCATTCCAGCCGCTTGACTAACAATCTCCCTACTTGAAGAATCAGCACCGTTACCCTCCTGTTTCGTACAGGTTGCAATTTGTCCTGAGGATGAACGGGAAGAGGGGGAACCAATGAGAGACTAGCTCTAGGTGTTGGGACAGGCACAGGTCACTCTATTTTCCCATCAGGAAGAAGAATGAACCACAGGCTCAGCCTGCCCCCCCGGAACCAGAATAGGGCCTGAAGCAATCCTGCGCTTTTGAGGCCAGCTCCCAAAAAAGCGACTTGACAAATGGAGCTCAGGGGCACTGCAATTCACAAACCTGCAGAGTTAGAAATGATAACTCTCGTCCACAAATATATTGAGGGAAGGCAACGAAGAGGATTGGAAAGCAAGGCAGAATTGCACGAAACAGATTTCAGGAGGTAGATTCGACTCGCCTTTAAAGCACATGAAAAGCGGCAAAACGTCGACAATGATGCCCTTGGCCAAAAAGGGCGTATGCGTTTTTTCCTGAATATATTCAGGAAAAAACGCATACGCCCTTTTTGGCCAAACAAGCAAGCCGGAAAGGCAAATCAGCACTACAAGGAAGTCTCGCTTGCCATCGGTCAAAAGGGCCATGCTGAAAAAAGTGTAAAAACCAGAAATGCAGGACAGGCCATGGAGACATGGGAGCCTTGTTACGCTGATGGGCGGGATGTAAATTGCCAACAGCCACTCTGGAGAAGTGTACGGTGTGTCCTGAAACATGTAATAAACACAGCTTAGAGAGCATAGGGCACTTCCACTCATGGGCGTATACATTGGGAAAACTGAAAATCCACAAGACACAGGCACCCCAAAGTGTAGGGCTGCTCTGTTTACGAGAACCTCCACTTCGGTACACCTTAAATAGCCCAGGAAAGAGAAAAATGGATAAAGAAGTTGTGGTACTTATGCACAATGGCATATCACTCATCCATGAAATCAATGTCATAAGGCTAGTAGCAGCGTGATGAGTGGATTTAGGTACGATGACTCTAAGTGAAATAAGTCACACAGAAAAAGAAACTTATCCTAAGATGTCACTTATAGAGGGAATGTCAAAATCGCTACCCTTGAACTGAATTACAAAACAGAACAGAGTCACACGTTTAGAAAACACACTATGGCTGCTTAACGGGAAAGGTCAGGTGGGGTGATGCATAAAAGAAGGGTTTGAAATTACCTCAGATACCGTTCCATAAGCCAAATATGTAATAGACAAGACCTACTCCCTGCTCAGTGAACTGGACTCAACACCCCCTATTCACCGCACAAGAATATATGTGACTAGTAAGAATCTTAAAACCTATGTATTGATATCTCTCGGGAAGTGAATCAAGAGGGTGTAAAGCGGCATAAACACAGCAGTGAAAAGCAACTAAACCCCATTATAAAAATAAATTACTCAAAAAAAAAACCCCAGAAAACAAAGACAGTGAAAGAGAGAGAAATTCTTACTAAATCCGTTCAGGGGCTCTGATGCCACCTGGATTGTCCATATCTAGACCCACAGCTGGGTGAGATAGAAGGCTGGACACTCTTGTGGCTGAGAGGATTGGTGAGGTTGGGCGAGCAAACGCAGACCCTTTAAAGTAATACTGCGTGGTACCCATCCCATGGGTCCCAAATCTCCAGGTTCAAGGGCATCTTCCTACATCGAAAACATGCCTGGGAAACCCAGAAGATGGTACACCGTGTGATCGGGAAAGGTTTGTAAAACGCACCTCATTTCTCCTCTCCTTGTGCTCGGGTTCGCCATTCCAGCCGCTTGACTAAAAATCTCCCTACTTGGAGAATCAGCACCGTTAACCTCCTGTTTCATACAGGTTGCAATTTGTCCTAAGGATGAACGGGAAGAGGGGGAACCAATGAGAGACTAGCTCTAGGTGTTGGGACAGGCACAGGTCATTCTAGTTTCCCATCAGGAAGAAGAATGAACCACAGGCTCAGCCTGCCCCCCCGGAACCAGAATAGGGCCTGAAGCAATCCTGCGCTTTTGCGGCCAGCTCCCAAAAAAGCGACTTGACAAATGGAGCTCAGGGGCACTGCAATTCACAAACCTGCAGAGTTAGAAATGATAACTCTCGTCCACAAATATATTGAGGGAAGGCAACGAAGAGGATTGGAAAGCAAGGCAGAATTGCAGGAAACAGATTTCAGGAGGTAGATTCGACTCGCCTTTAAAGCACATGAAAAGCGGCAAAACGTCGACAATGATGCCCTTGGCCAAAAAGGGCGTATGCGTTTTTTCCTGAATATATTCAGGAAAAAACGCATACGCCCTTTTTGACCAAACAAGCAAGCCGGAAAGGCAAATCAGCACTACAAGGAAGTCTCGCTTGCCATCGGTCAAAAGGGCCATGCTGAAAAAAGTGTAAAAACCAGAAATGCAGGACAGGCCATGGAGACATGGGAGCCTTGCTACGCTGATGGGCGGGATGTAAATTGCCAACAGCCACTCTGGAGAAGTGTACGGTGTGTCCTGAAACATGTAATAAACACAGCTTAGAGAGCATAGGGCACTTCCACTCATGGGCGTATACATTGGGAAAACTGAAAATCCACAAGACACAGGCACCCCAAAATGTAGGGCTGCTCTGTTTACGAGAACCTCCACTTCGGTACAAATTAAATAGCCCAGGAAAGAGAAAAATGGATAAAGAAGTTGTGGTACTTATGCACAATGGCATATCACTCAGCCATGAAATCAATATCATAAGGCTAGTAGCAGCGTGATGAGTGCATTTAGGTACGATGACTCTAAGTAAAATAAGTCACACAGAAAAAGACACTTATCCTAAGATATCACTTATAGAGGGAATGTCAAATTCGCTACCCTTGAACTGAATTACAAAACAGAACAGAGTCACACGTTTAGAAAACACACTATGGCTGCTTAACGGGGAAAGGTCAGGTGGGGTGATGCATAAAACAAGGGTTTGAAATTACCTCAGATACCGTTCCATAAGCCAAATATGTAATAGACAAGACCTACTCCCTGCTCAGTGAACTGGACTCAACACCCCCTATTCACCGCACAAGAATATATCTGACTAGTAAGAATCTTAAAACCTATGTATTGCTATCTCTCGGGAAGTGAATCAAGAGGGTGTAAAGCGGCATAAACACAGCAGTGAAAAGCAGCTAAACCCCATTATAAAAATAAATTACTCAAAAAAAAACCCCAGGAAACAAAGACAGTGAAAGAGAGAGAAATTCTTACAAAATCCGTTCAGGGGCTCTGATGCCACCTGGATTGACCATATCTAGACCCACAGCTGGATGAGACATAAGGCTGGACACACTTGGTGCTGAGAGGATTGGTGAGGTTGGACGAGCAAACGCAGACCCTTTAAAGTAATACTGCCTGGTACCCATCCCATGGGTCCCAAATCTCCAGGTTCAAGGGCATCTTCCTACATCGAAAACATGCCTGGGAAACCCAGAAGATGGTACACCGTGTGATCGGGAAAGGTTTGTAAAACGCACCTTATTTCTCCTCTCCTTGTGCTCGGGTTGGCCATTCCAGCCGCTTGACTAACAATCTCCCTACTTGAAGAATCAGCACCGTTACCCTCCTGTTTCGTACAGGTTGCAATTTGTCCTGAGGATGAACGGGAAGAGGGGGAACCAATGAGAGACTAGCTCTAGGTGTTGGGACAGGCACAGGTCACTCTATTTTCCCATCAGGAAGAAGAATGAACCACAGGCTCAGCCTGCCCCCCCGGAACCAGAATAGGGCCTGAAGCAATCCTGCGCTTTTGAGGCCAGCTCCCAAAAAAGCGACTTGACAAATGGAGCTCAGGGGCACTGCAATTCACAAACCTGCAGAGTTAGAAATGATAACTCTCGTCCACAAATATATTGAGGGAAGGCAACGAAGAGGATTGGAAAGCAAGGCAGAATTGCAGGAAACAGATTTCAGGAGGTAGATTCGACTCGCCTTTAAAGCACATGAAAAGCGGCAAAACGTCGACAATGATGCCCTTGGCCAAAAAGGGCGTATGCGTTTTTTCCTGAATATATTCAGGAAAAAACGCATACGCCCTTTTTGGCCAAACAAGCAAGCCGGAAAGGCAAATCAGCACTACAAGGAAGTCTCGCTTGCCATCGGTAAAAAGGGCCATGCTGAAAAAGTGTAAAAACCAGAAATGCAGGACAGGCCATGGAGACATGGGAGCCTTGCTACGCTGATGGGCGGGATGTAAATTGCCAACAGCCACTCTGGAGAAGTGTACGCTGTGTCCTGAAACATGTAATAAACACAGCTTAGAGAGCATAGGGCACTTCCACTCATGGGCGTATACATTGGGAAAACTGAAAATCCACAAGACACAGGCACCCCAAAGTGTAGGGCTGCACTGTTTACAAGAACCTCCAATTCGGTACATCTTAAATAGCCCAGGAAAGAGAAAAATGGATAAAGAAGTTGTGGTACTTATGCACAATGGCATATCACTCAGCCATGAAATCAATGTCATAAGGCTAGTAGCAGCGTGATGAGTGCATTTAGGTACGATGACTCTAAGTGAAATAAGTCACACAGAAAAAGACACTTATCCTAAGATATCACTTATAGAGGGAATGTCAAATTCGCTACCCTTGAACTGAATTACAAAACAGAACAGAGTCACACGTTTAGAAAACACACTATGGCTGCCTAACGGGAAAGGTCAGGTGGGGTGATGCATAAAAAAATGGTTTGAAATTAGCTCAGATACCGTTCCATAAGCCAAATATGTAATAGACAAGACCTACTCCCTGCTCAGTGAACTGGACTCAACACCCCCTATTCACCGCACAAGAATATATCTGACTAGTAAGAATCTTAAAACCTATGTATTGCTATCTCACGGGAAGTGAATCAAGAGGGTGTAAAACGGCATAAACACAGCAGTGAAAAGCAGCTAAACCCCATTATAAAAATAAATTACTCAAAAAAACCCCCATAAAACAAAGACAGTGAAAGAGAGAGAAATTCTTACAAAATCAGTTCAGGGGCTCTGATGCCACCTGGATTGACCATATCTAGACCCACAGCTGGATGAGACATAAGGCTGGACACTCTTGGGGCTGAGAGGATTGGTGAGGCTGGGCGAGCAAACGCAGACCCTTTAAAGTAATACTGCCTGGTACCTATCCCATGGGTCCCAAATCTCCAGGTTCAAGGGCATCTTCCTACATCGAAAACATGCCTGGGAAACCCAGAAGATGGTACACCGTGTGATCGGGAAAGGTTTCTAAAACACACCTCATTTCTGCTCTCCTTGTGCTCGGGTTCGCCATTCCAGCCACTTGACTAACAATCTCCCTACTTGGAGAATCAGCACCGTTAACCTCCTGTTTCGTACAGGTTGCAATTTGTCCTGAGGATGAACGGGAAGAGGGGGAACCAATGAGAGACTAGCTCTAGGTGTTGGGACAGGCACAGGTCACTCTATTTTCCCATCAGGAAGAAGAATGAACCACAGGCTCAGCCTGCCCCCCCGGAACCAGAATAGGGCCTGAAGCAATCCTGCGCTTTTGCGGCCAGCTCCCAAAAAAGCGACTTGACAAATGGAGCTCAGGGGCACTGCAATTCACAAACCTGCAGAGTTAGAAATGATAACTCTCGTCCACAAATATATTGAGGGAAGGCAACGAAGAGGATTGGAAAGCAAGGCAGAATTGCAGGAAACAGATTTCAGGAGGTAGATTCGACTCGCCTTTAAAGCACATGAAAAGCGGCAAAACGTCGACCATGATGCCCTTGGCCAAAAAGGGCGTATGCGTTTTTTCCTGAATATATTCAGGAAAAAACGCATACGCCCTTTTTGGCCAAACAAGCAAGCCGGAAAGGCAAATCAGCACTACAAGGAAGTCTCGCTTGCCATCGGTAAAAAGGGCCATGCTGAAAAAAGTGTAAAAACCAGAAATGCAGGGCAGGCCATGTAGACATGGGAGCCTTGCTACGCTGATGGGCGGGATGTAAATTGCCAACAGCCACTCTGGAGAAGTGTACGGTGTGTCCTGAAACATGTAATAAACACAGCTTAGAGAGCATAGGGCACTTCCACTCATGGGCGTATACATTGGGAAAACTGAAAATCCAGAAGACACAGGCACCCCAAAATGTACAGCTGCTCTGTTTACGAGAACCTCCACTTCGGTACAAATTAAATAGCCCAGGAAAGAGAAAAATGGATAAAGAGGTTGTGGTACTTATGCACAATGGCATATCACTCACCCATGAAATCAATGTCATAAGGCTAGTAGCAGCGTGATGAGTGCATTTAGGTACGATGACTCTAAGTAAAATAAGTCACACAGAAAAAGACACTTATCCTAAGATATCACTTATAGAGGGAATGTCAAATTCGCTACCGTTGAACTGAATTACAAAACAGAACAGAGTCACACGTTTAGAAAACACACTATGGCTGCCTAACGGGAAAGGTCAGGTGGGGTGATGCATAAAAGAAGGGTTTGAAATTAGCTCAGATACCGTTCCATAAGCCAAATATGTAATAGACAAGACCTACTCCCTGCTCAGTGAACTGGACTCAACAGCTCCTATTCACCCCACAAGAATATATCTGACTAGTAAGAATCTTAAAACCTATGTATTGCTATCTCTCGGGAAGTGAATCAAGAGGGTGTAAAGCGGCATAAACACAGCAGTGAAAAGCAGCTAAACCCCATTATAAAAATAAATTACTCAAAAAAAAAAACCCCAGAAAACAAAGACAGTGAAAGAGAGAGAAATTCTTACTAAATCAGTTCAGGGGCTCTGATGCCACCTGGATTGACCATATCTAGACCCACAGCTGGATGAGACATAAGGCTGGACACTCTTGGGGCTGAGAGGATTGGTGAGGTTGGGCGAGCAAACGCAGACCCTTTAAAGTAATACTGCGTGGTACCCATCCCATGGGTCCCAAATCTCCAGGTTCAAGGGCATCTTCCTACATCGAAAACATGCCTGGGAAACCCAGAAGATGGTACACCGTGTGATCGGGAAAGGTTTCTAAAACACACCTCATTTCTCCTCTCCTTGTGCTCGGGTTCGCCATTCCAGCCGCTTTACTAACAATCTCCGTACTTGGAGAATCAGCACCGTTACCCTCCTGTTTCGTACAGGTTGCAATTTGTCCTGAGGATGAACGGGAAGAGGGGGAACCAATGAGAGACTAGCTCTAGGTGTTGGGACAGGCACAGGTCACTCTATTTTCCCATCAGGAAGAAGAATGAACCACAGGCTCAGCCTGCCCCCCCGGAACCAGAATAGGGCCTGAAGCAATCCTGCGCTTTTGCGGCCAGCTCCCAAAAAAGCGACTTGACAAATGGAGCTCAGGGGCACTGCAATTCACAAACCTGCAGAGTTAGAAATGATAACTCTCGTCCACAAATATATTGAGGGAAGGCAACGAAGAGGATTGGAAAGCAAGGTAGAATTGCACGAAACAGATTTCAGGAGGTAGATTCGACTCGCCTTTAAAGCACATGAAAAGCGGCAAAACGTCGACAATGATGCCCTTGGCCAAAAAGGGCGTATGCGTTTTTTCCTGAATATATTCAGGAAAAAACGCATACGCCCTTTTTGGCCAAACAAGCAAGCCGGAAAGGCAAATCAGCACTACAAGGAAGTCTCGCTTGCCATCGGTAAAAAGGGCCATGCTGAAAAAAGTGTAAAAACCAGAAATGCAGGACAGGCCATGGAGACATGGGAGCCTTGCTACGCTGATGGGAGGGATGTAAATTGCCAACAGCCACTCTGGAGAAGTGTACGATGTGTCCTGAAACATGTAATAAACACAGCTTAGAGAGCATAGGGCACTTCCACTCATGGGCGTATACATTGGGAAAACTGAAAATCCACAAGACACAGGCACCCCAAAATGTACAGCTGCTCTGTTTACGAGAACCTCCACTTCGGTACAAATTAAATAGCCCAGGAAAGAGAAAAATGGATAAAGAGGTTGTGGTACTTATGCACAATGGCATATCACTCAGCCATGAAATCAATGTCATAAGGCTAGTAGCAGCATGATGAGTGGATTTAGGTACGATGACTCTAAGTGAAATAAGTCACACAGAAAAAGACACTTATCCTAAGATATCACTTATAGAGGGAATGTCAAAATCGCTACCCTTGAACTGAATTACAAAACAGAACAGAGTCACACTTTAGAAAACACACTATGGCTGCTTAACGGGAAAGGTCAGGTGGGGTGATGCATAAAAGAAGGGTTTGAAATTAGCTCAGATACCGTTCCATAAGCCAAATATGTAATAGACAAGACCTACTCCCTGCTCAGTGAACTGGACTCAACACCCCCTATTCACCGCACAAGAATATATCTGACTAGTAAGAATCTTAAAACCTATGTATTGCTATCTCTCGGGAAGTGAATCAAGAGGGTGTAAAGCGGCATAAACACAGCAGTGAAAAGCAGCTAAACCCCATTATAAAAATAAATTACTCAAAAAAAAAAAACCCCATAAAACAAAGACAGTGAAAGAGAGAGAAATTCTTACAAAATCCGTTCAGGGGCTCTGATGCCACCTGGATTGACCATATCTAGACCCACAGCTGGATGAGACATAAGGCTGGACACTCTTGGTGCTGAGAGGATTGGTGAGGTTGGACGAGCAAACGCAGACCTTTTAAAGTAATACTGCCTGGTACCCATCCCATGGGTCCCAAATCTCCAGGTTCAAGGGCATCTTCCTACATCGAAAACATGCCTGGGAAACCCAGAAGATGGTACACCGTGTGATCGGGAAAGGTTTGTAAAACGCACCTCATTTCTCCTCTCCTTGTGCTCGGGTTCTCCATTCCAGCCGCTTGACTAACAATCTCCCTACTTGAAGAATCAGCACCGTTACCCTCCTGTTTCGTACAGGTTGCAATTTGTCCTGAGGATGAACGGGAAGAGGGGGAACCAATGAGAGACTAGCTCTAGGTGTTGGGACAGGCACAGGTCACTCTATTTTCCCATCAGGAAGAAGAATGAACCACAGGCTCAGCCTGCCCCCCCCGGAACCAGAATAGGGCCTGAAGCAATCCTGCGCTTTTGCGGCCAGCTCCCAAAAAAGCGACTTGACAAATGGAGCTCAGGGGCACTGCAATTCACAAACCTGCAGAGTTAGAAATGATAACTCTCGTCCACAAATATATTGAGGGAAGGCAACGAAGAGGATTGGAAAGCAAGGCAGAATTGCACGAAACAGATTTCAGGAGGTAGATTCGACTCGCCTTTAAAGTACATGAAAAGCGGCAAAACGTCGACAATGATGCCCTTGGCCAAAAAGGGCGTATGCGTTTTTTCCTGAATATATTCAGGAAAAAACGCATACGCCCTTTTTGGCCAAACAAGCAAGCCGGAAAGGCAAATCAGCACTACAAGGAAGTCTCGCTTGCCATCGGTCAAAAGGGCCATGCTGAAAAAAGTGTAAAAACCAGAAATGCAGGACAGGCCATGGAGACATGGGAGCCTTGTTACGCTGATGGGCGGGATGTAAATTGCCAACAGCCACTCTGGAGAAGTGTACGGTGTGTCCTGAAACATGTAATAAACACAGCTTAGAGAGCATAGGGCACTTCCACTCATGGGCGTATACATTGGGAAAACTGAAAATCCACAAGACACAGGCACCCCAAAGTGTAGGGCTGCTCTGTTTACGAGAACCTCCACTTCGGTACACCTTAAATAGCCCAGGAAAGAGAAAAATGGATAAAGAAGTTGTGGTACTTATGCACAATGGCATATCACTCATCCATGAAATCAATGTCATAAGGCTAGTAGCAGCGTGATGAGTGGATTTAGGTACGATGACTCTAAGTGAAATAAGTCACACAGAAAAAGAAACTTATCCTAAGATGTCACTTATAGAGGGAATGTCAAAATCGCTACCCTTGAACTGAATTACAAAACAGAACAGAGTCACACGTTTAGAAAACACACTATGGCTGCTTAACGGGAAAGGTCAGGTGGGGTGATGCATAAAAGAAGGGTTTGAAATTACCTCAGATACCGTTCCATAAGCCAAATATGTAATAGACAAGACCTACTCCCTGCTCAGTGAACTGGACTCAACACCCCCTATTCACCGCACAAGAATATATGTGACTAGTAAGAATCTTAAAACCTATGTATTGATATCTCTCGGGAAGTGAATCAAGAGGGTGTAAAGCGGCATAAACACAGCAGTGAAAAGCAACTAAACCCCATTATAAAAATAAATTACTCAAAAAAAAAACCCCAGAAAACAAAGACAGTGAAAGAGAGAGAAATTCTTACTAAATCCGTTCAGGGGCTCTGATGCCACCTGGATTGTCCATATCTAGACCCACAGCTGGGTGAGATAGAAGGCTGGACACTCTTGTGGCTGAGAGGATTGGTGAGGTTGGGCGAGCAAACGCAGACCCTTTAAAGTAATACTGCGTGGTACCCATCCCATGGGTCCCAAATCTCCAGGTTCAAGGGCATCTTCCTACATCGAAAACATGCCTGGGAAACCCAGAAGATGGTACACCGTGTGATCGGGAAAGGTTTGTAAAACGCACCTCATTTCTCCTCTCCTTGTGCTCGGGTTCGCCATTCCAGCCGCTTGACTAAAAATCTCCCTACTTGGAGAATCAGCACCGTTAACCTCCTGTTTCATACAGGTTGCAATTTGTCCTAAGGATGAACGGGAAGAGGGGGAACCAATGAGAGACTAGCTCTAGGTGTTGGGACAGGCACAGGTCATTCTAGTTTCCCATCAGGAAGAAGAATGAACCACAGGCTCAGCCTGCCCCCCCGGAACCAGAATAGGGCCTGAAGCAATCCTGCGCTTTTGCGGCCAGCTCCCAAAAAAGCGACTTGACAAATGGAGCTCAGGGGCACTGCAATTCACAAACCTGCAGAGTTAGAAATGATAACTCTCGTCCACAAATATATTGAGGGAAGGCAACGAAGAGGATTGGAAAGCAAGGCAGAATTGCAGGAAACAGATTTCAGGAGGTAGATTCGACTCGCCTTTAAAGCACATGAAAAGCGGCAAAACGTCGACAATGATGCCCTTGGCCAAAAAGGGCGTATGCGTTTTTTCCTGAATATATTCAGGAAAAAACGCATACGCCCTTTTTGGCCAAACAAGCAAGCCGGAAAGGCAAATCAGCACTACAAGGAAGTCTCGCTTGCCATCGGTCAAAAGGGCCATGCTGAAAAAAGTGTAAAAACCAGAAATGCAGGACAGGCCATGGAGACATGGGAGCCTTGCTACGCTGATGGGCGGGATGTAAATTGCCAACAGCCACTCTGGAGAAGTGTACGGTGTGTCCTGAAACATGTAATAAACACAGCTTAGAGAGCATAGGGCACTTCCACTCATGGGCGTATACATTGGGAAAACTGAAAATCCACAAGACACAGGCACCCCAAAATGTAGGGCTGCTCTGTTTACGAGAACCTCCACTTCGGTACAAATTAAATAGCCCAGGAAAGAGAAAAATGGATAAAGAAGTTGTGGTACTTATGCACAATGGCATATCACTCAGCCATGAAATCAATATCATAAGGCTAGTAGCAGCGTGATGAGTGCATTTAGGTACGATGACTCTAAGTAAAATAAGTCACACAGAAAAAGACACTTATCCTAAGATATCACTTATAGAGGGAATGTCAAATTCGCTACCCTTGAACTGAATTACAAAACAGAACAGAGTCACACGTTTAGAAAACACACTATGGCTGCTTAACGGGGAAAGGTCAGGTGGGGTGATGCATAAAAGAAGGGTTTGAAATTACCTCAGATACCGTTCCATAAGCCAAATATGTAATAGACAAGACCTACTCCCTGCTCAGTGAACTGGACTCAACACCCCCTATTCACCGCACAAGAATATATCTGACTAGTAAGAATCTTAAAACCTATGTATTGCTATCTCTCGGGAAGTGAATCAAGAGGGTGTAAAGCGGCATAAACACAGCAGTGAAAAGCAGCTAAACCCCATTATAAAAATAAATTACTCAAAAAAAAACCCCAGGAAACAAAGACAGTGAAAGAGAGAGAAATTCTTACAAAATCCGTTCAGGGGCTCTGATGCCACCTGGATTGACCATATCTAGACCCACAGCTGGATGAGACATAAGGCTGGACACACTTGGTGCTGAGAGGATTGGTGAGGTTGGACGAGCAAACGCAGACCCTTTAAAGTAATACTGCCTGGTACCCATCCCATGGGTCCCAAATCTCCAGGTTCAAGGGCATCTTCCTACATCGAAAACATGCCTGGGAAACCCAGAAGATGGTACACCGTGTGATCGGGAAAGGTTTGTAAAACGCACCTTATTTCTCCTCTCCTTGTGCTCGGGTTGGCCATTCCAGCCGCTTGACTAACAATCTCCCTACTTGAAGAATCAGCACCGTTACCCTCCTGTTTCGTACAGGTTGCAATTTGTCCTGAGGATGAACGGGAAGAGGGGGAACCAATGAGAGACTAGCTCTAGGTGTTGGGACAGGCACAGGTCACTCTATTTTCCCATCAGGAAGAAGAATGAACCACAGGCTCAGCCTGCCCCCCCGGAACCAGAATAGGGCCTGAAGCAATCCTGCGCTTTTGAGGCCAGCTCCCAAAAAAGCGACTTGACAAATGGAGCTCAGGGGCACTGCAATTCACAAACCTGCAGAGTTAGAAATGATAACTCTCGTCCACAAATATATTGAGGGAAGGCAACGAAGAGGATTGGAAAGCAAGGCAGAATTGCAGGAAACAGATTTCAGGAGGTAGATTCGACTCGCCTTTAAAGCACATGAAAAGCGGCAAAACGTCGACAATGATGCCCTTGGCCAAAAAGGGCGTATGCGTTTTTTCCTGAATATATTCAGGAAAAAACGCATACGCCCTTTTTGGCCAAACAAGCAAGCCGGAAAGGCAAATCAGCACTACAAGGAAGTCTCGCTTGCCATCGGTAAAAAGGGCCATGCTGAAAAAGTGTAAAAACCAGAAATGCAGGACAGGCCATGGAGACATGGGAGCCTTGCTACGCTGATGGGCGGGATGTAAATTGCCAACAGCCACTCTGGAGAAGTGTACGCTGTGTCCTGAAACATGTAATAAACACAGCTTAGAGAGCATAGGGCACTTCCACTCATGGGCGTATACATTGGGAAAACTGAAAATCCACAAGACACAGGCACCCCAAAGTGTAGGGCTGCACTGTTTACAAGAACCTCCAATTCGGTACATCTTAAATAGCCCAGGAAAGAGAAAAATGGATAAAGAAGTTGTGGTACTTATGCACAATGGCATATCACTCAGCCATGAAATCAATGTCATAAGGCTAGTAGCAGCGTGATGAGTGCATTTAGGTACGATGACTCTAAGTGAAATAAGTCACACAGAAAAAGACACTTATCCTAAGATATCACTTATAGAGGGAATGTCAAATTCGCTACCCTTGAACTGAATTACAAAACAGAACAGAGTCACACGTTTAGAAAACACACTATGGCTGCCTAACGGGAAAGGTCAGGTGGGGTGATGCATAAAAAAATGGTTTGAAATTAGCTCAGATACCGTTCCATAAGCCAAATATGTAATAGACAAGACCTACTCCCTGCTCAGTGAACTGGACTCAACACCCCCTATTCACCGCACAAGAATATATCTGACTAGTAAGAATCTTAAAACCTATGTATTGCTATCTCACGGGAAGTGAATCAAGAGGGTGTAAAACGGCATAAACACAGCAGTGAAAAGCAGCTAAACCCCATTATAAAAATAAATTACTCAAAAAAACCCCCATAAAACAAAGACAGTGAAAGAGAGAGAAATTCTTACAAAATCAGTTCAGGGGCTCTGATGCCACCTGGATTGACCATATCTAGACCCACAGCTGGATGAGACATAAGGCTGGACACTCTTGGGGCTGAGAGGATTGGTGAGGCTGGGCGAGCAAACGCAGACCCTTTAAAGTAATACTGCCTGGTACCAATCCCATGGGTCCCAAATCTCCAGGTTCAAGGGCATCTTCCTACATCGAAAACATGCCTGGGAAACCCAGAAGATGGTACACCGTGTGATCGGGAAAGGTTTCTAAAACACACCTCATTTCTGCTCTCCTTGTGCTCGGGTTCGCCATTCCAGCCACTTGACTAACAATCTCCCTACTTGGAGAATCAGCGCCGTTAACCTCCTGTTTCGTACAGGTTGCAATTTGTCCTGAGGATGAACGGGAAGAGGGGGAACCAATGAGAGACTAGCTCTAGGTGTTGGGACAGGCACAGGTCACTCTATTTTCCCATCAGGAAGAAGAATGAACCACAGGCTCAGCCTGCCCCCCCGGAACCAGAATAGGGCCTGAAGCAATCCTGCGCTTTTGCGGCCAGCTCCCAAAAAAGCGACTTGACAAATGGAGCTCAGGGGCACTGCAATTCACAAACCTGCAGAGTTAGAAATGATAACTCTCGTCCACAAATATATTGAGGGAAGGCAACGAAGAGGATTGGAAAGCAAGGCAGAATTGCAGGAAACAGATTTCAGGAGGTAGATTCGACTCGCCTTTAAAGCACATGAAAAGCGGCAAAACGTCGACCATGATGCCCTTGGCCAAAAAGGGCGTATGCGTTTTTTCCTGAATATATTCAGGAAAAAACGCATACGCCCTTTTTGGCCAAACAAGCAAGCCGGAAAGGCAAATCAGCACTACAAGGAAGTCTCGCTTGCCATCGGTAAAAAGGGCCATGCTGAAAAAAGTGTAAAAACCAGAAATGCAGGACAGGCCATGTAGACATGGGAGCCTTGCTACGCTGATGGGCGGGATGTAAATTGCCAACAGCCACTCTGGAGAAGTGTACGGTGTGTCCTGAAACATGTAATAAACACAGCTTAGAGAGCATAGGGCACTTCCACTCATGGGCGTATACATTGGGAAAACTGAAAATCCAGAAGACACAGGCACCCCAAAATGTACAGCTGCTCTGTTTACGAGAACCTCCACTTCGGTACAAATTAAATAGCCCAGGAAAGAGAAAAATGGATAAAGAGGTTGTGGTACTTATGCACAATGGCATATCACTCACCCATGAAATCAATGTCATAAGGCTAGTAGCAGCGTGATGAGTGCATTTAGGTACGATGACTCTAAGTAAAATAAGTCACACAGAAAAAGACACTTATCCTAAGATATCACTTATAGAGGGAATGTCAAATTCGCTACCGTTGAACTGAATTACAAAACAGAACAGAGTCACACGTTTAGAAAACACACTATGGCTGCCTAACGGGAAAGGTCAGGTGGGGTGATGCATAAAAGAAGGGTTTGAAATTAGCTCAGATACCGTTCCATAAGCCAAATATGTAATAGACAAGACCTACTCCCTGCTCAGTGAACTGGACTCAACAGCTCCTATTCACCCCACAAGAATATATCTGACTAGTAAGAATCTTAAAACCTATGTATTGCTATCTCTCGGGAAGTGAATCAAGAGGGTGTAAAGCGGCATAAACACAGCAGTGAAAAGCAGCTAAACCCCATTATAAAAATAAATTACTCAAAAAAAAAAACCCCAGAAAACAAAGACAGTGAAAGAGAGAGAAATTCTTACAAAATCCGTTCAGGGGCTCTGATGCCACCTGGATTGACCATATCTAGACCCACAGCTGGATGAGACATAAGGCTGGACACTCTTGGGGCTGAGAGGATTGGTGAGGTTGGGCGAGCAAACGCAGACCCTTTAAAGTAATACTGCGTGGTACCCATCCCATGGGTCCCAAATCTCCAGGTTCAAGGGCATCTTCCTACATCGAAAACATGCCTGGGAAACCCAGAAGATGGTACACCGTGTGATCGGGAAAGGTTTCTAAAACACACCTCATTTCTCCTCTCCTTGTGCTCGGGTTCGCCATTCCAGCCGCTTTACTAACAATCTCCGTACTTGGAGAATCAGCACCGTTACCCTCCTGTTTCGTACAGGTTGCAATTTGTCCTGAGGATGAACGGGAAGAGGGGGAACCAATGAGAGACTAGCTCTAGGTGTTGGGACAGGCACAGGTCACTCTATTTTCCCATCAGGAAGAAGAATGAACCACAGGCTCAGCCTGCCCCCCCGGAACCAGAATAGGGCCTGAAGCAATCCTGCGCTTTTGCGGCCAGCTCCCAAAAAAGCGACTTGACAAATGGAGCTCAGGGGCACTGCAATTCACAAACCTGCAGAGTTAGAAATGATAACTCTCGTCCACAAATATATTGAGGGAAGGCAACGAAGAGGATTGGAAAGCAAGGTAGAATTGCACGAAACAGATTTCAGGAGGTAGATTCGACTCGCCTTTAAAGCACATGAAAAGCGGCAAAACGTCGACAATGATGCCCTTGGCCAAAAAGGGCGTATGCGTTTTTTCCTGAATATATTCAGGAAAAAACGCATACGCCCTTTTTGGCCAAACAAGCAAGCCGGAAAGGCAAATCAGCACTACAAGGAAGTCTCGCTTGCCATCGGTAAAAAGGGCCATGCTGAAAAAAGTGTAAAAACCAGAAATGCAGGACAGGCCATGGAGACATGGGAGCCTTGCTACGCTGATGGGAGGGATGTAAATTGCCAACAGCCACTCTGGAGAAGTGTACGATGTGTCCTGAAACATGTAATAAACACAGCTTACAGAGCATAGGGCACTTCCACTCATGGGCGTATACATTGGGAAAACTGAAAATCCACAAGACACAGGCACCCCAAAATGTACAGCTGCTCTGTTTACGAGAACCTCCACTTCGGTACAAATTAAATAGCCCAGGAAAGAGAAAAATGGATAAAGAGGTTGTGGTACTTATGCACAATGGCATATCACTCAGCCATGAAATCAATGTCATAAGGCTAGTAGCAGCATGATGAGTGGATTTAGGTACGATGACTCTAAGTGAAATAAGTCACACAGAAAAAGACACTTATCCTAAGATATCACTTATAGAGGGAATGTCAAAATCGCTACCCTTGAACTGAATTACAAAACAGAACAGAGTCACACTTTAGAAAACACACTATGGCTGCTTAACGGGAAAGGTCAGGTGGGGTGATGCATAAAAGAAGGGTTTGAAATTAGCTCAGATACCGTTCCATAAGCCAAATATGTAATAGACAAGACCTACTCCCTGCTCAGTGAACTGGACTCAACACCCCCTATTCACCGCACAAGAATATATCTGACTAGTAAGAATCTTAAAACCTATGTATTGCTATCTCTCGGGAAGTGAATCAAGAGGGTGGAAAGCGGCATAAACACAGCAGTGAAAAGCAGCTAAACCCCATTATAAAAATAAATTACTCAAAAAAAAAAAAACCCCAGAAAACAAAGACAGTGAAAGAGAGAGAAATTCTTACTAAATCAGTTCAGGGGCTCTGATGCCACCTGGATTGACCATATCTAGACCCACAGCTGGATGAGACAGAAGGCTGGACACTCTTGGGGCTGAGAGGATTGGTGAGGTTGGGCGAGCAAACGCAGACCCTTTAAAGTAATACTGCGTGGTACCCATCCCATGGGTCCCAAATCTCCAGGTTCAAGGGCATCTTCCTACATCGAAAACATGCCTGGGAAACCCAGAAGATGGTACACCGTGTGATCGGGAAAGGTTTCTAAAACACACCTCATTTCTCCTCTCCTTGTGCTCGGGTTCGCCATTCCAGCCGCTTGACTAACAATCTCCCTACTTGGAGAATCAGCACCGTTACCCTCCTGTTTCGTACAGGTTGCAATTTGTCCTGAGGATGAACGGGAAGAGGGGGAACCAATGAGAGACTAGCTCTAGGTGTTGGGACAGGCACAGGTCACTCTATTTTCCCATCAGGAAGAAGAATGAACCACAGGCTCAGCCTGCCCCCCCGGAACCAGAATAGGGCCTGAAGCAATCCTGCGCTTTTGCGGCCAGCTCCCAAAAAAGCGACTTGACAAATGGAGCTCAGGGGCACTGCAATTCACAAACCTGCAGAGTTAGAAATGATAACTCTCGTCCACAAATATATTGAGGGAAGGCAACGAAGAGGATTGGAAAGCAAGGTAGAATTGCAGGAAACAGATTTCAGGAGGTAGATTCGACTCGCCTTTAAAGCACATGAAAAGCGGCAAAACGTCGACAATGATGCCCTTGGCCAAAAAGGGCGTATGCGTTTTTTCCTGAATATATTCAGGAAAAAACGCATACGCCCTTTTTGGCCAAACAAGCAAGCCGGAAAGGCAAATCAGCACTACAAGGAAGTCTCGCTTGCCATCGGTAAAAAGGGCCATGCTGAAAAAAGTGTAAAAACCAGAAATGCAGGACAGGCCATGGAGACATGGGAGCCTTGCTACGCTGATGGGCGGGATGTAAATTGCCAACAGCCACTCTGGAGAAGTGTACGGTGTGTCCTGAAACATGTAATAAACACAGCTTAGAGAGCATAGGGCACTTCCACTCATGGGCGTATACATTGGGAAAACTGAAAATCCACAAGACACAGGCACCCCAAAGTGTAGGGCTGCTCTGTTTACAAGAACCTCCAATTCGGTACATCTTAAATAGCCCAGGAAAGAGAAAAATGGATAAAGAAGTTGTGGTACTTATGCACAATGGCATATCACTCAGCCATGAAATCAATGTCATAAGGCTACTAGCAGCGTGATGAGTGCATTTCGGTACGATGACTCTAAGTGAAATAAGTGACAAGAAAAAGACACTTATCCTAAGATATCACTTATAGAGGGAATGTCAAATTCGCTACCCTTGAACTGAATTACAAAACAGAACAGAGTCACACGTTTAGAAAACACACTATGGCTGCCTAACGGGAAAGGTCAGGTGGGGTGATGCATAAAAAAATGGTTTGAAATTAGCTCAGATACCGTTCCATAAGCCAAATATGTAATAGACAAGACCTACTCCCTGCTCAGTGAACTGGACTCAACACCCCCTATTCACCGCACAAGAATATATCTGACTAGTAAGAATCTTAAAACCTATGTATTGCTATCTCTCGGGAAGTGAATCAAGAGGGTGTAAAACGGCATAAACACAGCAGTGAAAAGCAGCTAAACCCCATTATAAAAATAAATTACTCAAAAAAAAACCCCCATAAAACAAAGACAGTGAAAGAGAGAGAAATTCTTACAAAATCAGTTCAGGGGCTCTGATGCCACCTGGATTGACCATATCTAGACCCACAGCTGGATGAGACATAAGGCTGGACACTCTTGGGGCTGAGAGGATTGGTGAGGTTGGGCGAGCAAACGCAGACCCTTTAAAGTAATACTGCGTGGTACCCATCCCATGGGTCCCAAATCTCCAGGTTCAAGGGCATCTTCCTACATCGAAAACATGCCTGGGAAACCCAGAAGATGGTACACCGTGTGATCGGGAAAGGTTTGTAAAACGCACCTCATTTCTCCTCTCCTTGTGCTCGGGTTCGCCATTCCAGCCGCTTGACTAACAATCTCCCTACTTGGAGAATCAGCACCGTTAACCTCCTGTTTCATACAGGTTGCAATTTGTCCTGAGGATGAATGGGAAGAGGGGGAACCAATGAGAGACTAGCTCTACGTGTTGGGACAGGCACAGGTCACTCTATTTTCCCATCAGGAAGAAGAATGAAACACAGGCTCAGCCTCCCCCCCCCGGAACCAGAATAGGGCCTGAAGCAATCCTGCGCTTTTGCGGCCAGCTCCCAAAAAAGCGACTTGACAAATGGAGCTCAGGGGCACTGCAATTCACAAACCTGCAGAGTTAGAAATGATAACTCTCGTCCACAAATATATTGAGGGAAGGCAACGAAGAGGATTGGAAAGCAAGGTAGAATTGCACGAAACAGATTTCAGGAGGTAGATTCGACTCGCCTTTAAAGCACATGAAAAGCGGCAAAACGTCGACAATGATGCCCTTGGCCAAAAAGGGCGTATGCGTTTTTTCCTGAATATATTCAGGGAAAAACGCATACGCCCTTTTTGGCCAAACAAGCAAGCCGGAAAGGCAAATCAGCACTACAAGGAAGTCTCGCTTGCCATCGGTAAAAAGGGCCATGCTGAAAAAAGTGTAAAAACCAGAAATGCAGGACAGGCCATGGAGATATGGGAGCCTTGCTACGCTGATGGGCGGGATGTAAATTGCCAACAGCCACTCTGGAGAAGTGTACGGTGTGTCCTGAAACATGTAATAAACACAGCTTAGAGAGCATAGGGCACTTCCACTCATGGGCGTATACATTGGGAAAACTGAAAATCCACAAGACACAGGCACCCCAAAATGTACAGCTGCTCTGTTTACGAGAACCTCCACTTCGGTACAAATTAAATAGCCCAGGAAAGAGAAAAATGGATAAAGAGGTTGTGGTACTTATGCACAATGGCATATCACTCAGCCATGAAATCAATGTCATAAGGCTAGTAGCAGCATGATGAGTGGATTTAGGTACGATGACTCTAAGTGAAATAAGTCACACAGAAAAAAGACACTTATCCTAAGATATCACTTATAGAGGGAATGTCAAAATCGCTACCCTTGAACTGAATTACAAAACAGAACAGAGTCACACTTTAGAAAACACACTATGGCTGCTTAACGGGAAAGGTCAGGTGGGGTGATGCATAAAAGAAGGGTTTGATATTAGCTCAGATACCGTTCCATAAGCCAAATATGTAATAGACAAGACCTACTCCCTGCTCAGTGAACTGGACTCAACACCCCCTATTCACCGCACAAGAATATATCTGACTAGTAAGAATCTTAAAACCTATGTATTGCTATCTCTCGGGAAGTGAATCAAGAGGGTGTAAAGCGGCATAAACACAGCAGTGAAAAGCAGCTAAACCCCATTATAAAAATAAATTACTCAAAAAAAAAAACCCCAAAAACAAAGACAGTGAAAGAGAGAGAAATTCTTACTAAATCCGTTCAGGGGCTCTGATGCCACCTGGATTGACCATATCTAGACCCACAGCTGGATGAGACATAAGGCTGGACACTCTTGGGGCTGAGAGGATTGGTGAGGCTGGGCGAGCAAACGCAGACCCTTTAAAGTAATACTGCGTGGTACCCATCCCATGGGTCCCAAATCTCCAGGTTCAAGGGCATCTTCCTACATCAAAAACATGCCTGGGAAACCCAGAAGATGGTACACCGTGTGATCGGGAAAGGTTTCTAAAACACACCTCATTTCTGCTCTCCTTGTGCTCGGGTTCGCCATTCCAGCCGCTTGACTAACAATCTCCCTACTTGAAGAATCAGCACCGTTAACCTCCTGTTTCGTACAGGTTGCAATTTGTCCTGAGGATGAACGGGAAGAGGGGGAACCAATGAGAGACTAGCTCTAGGTGTTGGGACAGGCACAGGTCACTCTATTTTCCCATCAGGAAGAAGAATGAACCAAAGGCTCAGCCTGCCACCCCCCGGAACCAGAATAGGGCCTGAAGCAATCCTGCGCTTTTGCGGCCAGCTCCCAAAAAAGCGACTTGACAAATGGAGCTCAGGGGCACTGCAATTCACAAACCTGCAGAGTTAGAAATGATAACTCTCGTCCACAAATATATTGAGGGAAGGCAAATAAGAGGATTGGAAAGCAAGGCAGAATTGCAGGAAACAGATTTCAGGAGGTAGATTCGACTCACCTTTAAAGCACATGAAAAGCGGCAAAACGTCGACAATTTTGCCCTTGGCCAAAAAGGGCGTATGCGTTTTTTCCTGAATATATTCAGGGAAAAACGCATACGCCCTTTTTGGCCAACCAAGGAAGCCGGAAGGGCAAAGCAGCACTACAAAGTAGTCTCGCTTGCCATCGGTCAAAAGGGCCAGGCTGAAAAAAGTGTAAAAACCAGAAATGCAGGACAGGCCATGGAGACATGGGAGCCTTGCTACGCTGATGGGCGGGATGTAAATTGCCAACAGCCACTCTGGAGAAGTGTACGGTGTGTCCTGAAACATGTAATAAACACAGCTTAGAGAGCATAGGGCACTTCCACTCATGGGCGTATACATTGGGAAAACTGAAAATCCACAAGACACAGGCACCCCAAAGTGTAGGGCTGCTCTGTTTACAAGAACCTCCAATTCGGTACATCTTAAATAGCCCAGGAAAGAGAAAAATGGATAAAGAAGTTGTGGTACTTATGCACAATGGCATATCACTCAGCCATGAAATCAATGTCATAAGGCTAGTAGCAGCGTGATGAGTGCATTTAGGTACGATGACTCTAAGTAAAATAAGTCACACAGAAAAAGACACTTATCCTAAGATATCACTTATAGAGGGAATGTCAAATTCGCTACCGTTGAACTGAATTACAAAACAGAACAGAGTCACACGTTTAGAAAACACACTATGGCTGCCTAACGGGAAAGGTCAGGTGGGGTGATGCATAAAAAAATGGTTTGAAATTAGCTCAGATACCGTTCCATAAGCCAAATATGTAATAGACAAGACCTACTCCCTGCTCAGTGAACTGGACTCAACACCCCCTATTCACCGCACAAGAATATATCTGACTAGTAAGAATCTTAAAACCTATGTATTGCTATCTCTCGGGAAGTGAATCAAGAGGGTGTAAAACGGCATAAACACAGCAGTGAAAAGCAGCTAAACCCCATTATAAAAATAAATTACTCAAAAAAAAAAAAAAACCCCAGAAAACAAAGACAGTGAAAGAGAGAGAAATTCTTACTAAATCCGTTCAGGGGCTCTGATGCCACCTGGATTGACCATATCTAGACCCACAGCTGGATGAGACATAAGGCTGGACACTCTTGGGGCTGAGAGGATTGGTGAGGTTGGACGAGCAAACGCAGACCCTTTAAAGTAATACTGCGTGGTACCCATCCCATGGGTCCCAAATCTCCAGGTTCAAGGGCATCTTCCTACATCGAAAACATGCCTGGGAAACCCAGAAGATGGTACACCGTGTGATCGGGAAAGGTTTGTAAAACGCACCTCATTTCTCCTCTCCTTGTGCTCGGGTTCGCCATTCCAGCCGCTTGACTAACAATCTCCCTACTTGAAGAATCAGCACCGTTAACCTCCTGTTTCGTACAGGTTGCAATTTGTCCTGAGGATGAACGGGAAGAGGGGGAACCAATGAGAGACTAGCTCTAGGTGTTGGGACAGGCACAGGTCACTCTAGTTTCCCATCAGGAAGAAGAATGAACCACAGGCTCAGCCTGCCCCCCCGGAACCAGAATAGGGCCTGAAGCAATCCTGCGCTTTTGCGGCCAGCTCCCAAAAAAGCGACTTGACAAATGGAGCTCAGGGGCACTGCAATTCACAAACCTGCAGAGTTAGAAATGATAACTCTCGTCCACAAATATATTGAGGGAAGGCAACGAAGAGGACTGGAAAGCAAGGTAGAATTGCAGGAAACAGATTTCAGGAGGTAGATTCGACTCACCTTTAAAGCACATGAAAAGCGGCAAAACGTCGACAATGATGCCCTTGGTCAAAAAGGGCGTATGCGTTTTTTCCTGAATATATTCAGGAAAAAATGCATACGCCCTTTTTGGCCAAACAAGCAAGCCGGAAAGGCAAATCAGCACTACAAGGAAGTCCCGCTTGCCATCGGTAAAAAGGGCCATGCTGAAAAAAGTGTAAAAACCAGAAATGCAGGACAGGCCATGGAGACATGGGAGCCTTGCTACGCTGATGGGCGGGATGTAAATTGCCAACAGCCACTCTGGAGAAGTGTACGGTGTGTCCTGAAACATATAATAAACACAGCTTAGAGAGCATAGGGCACTTCCACTCATGGGCGTATACATTGGGAAAACTGAAAATCCACAAGACACAGGCACCCCAAAGTGTAGGGCTGATCTGTTTACAAGAACCTCCAATTCGGTACATCTTAAATAGCCCAGGAAAGAGAAAAATGGATAAAGAAGTTGTGGTACTTATGCACAATGGCATATCACTCACCCATGAAATCAATGTCATAAGGCTAGTAGCAGCGTGATGAGTGCATTTAGGTACGATGACTCTAAGTAAAATAAGTCACACAGAAAAAGACACTTATCCTAAGATATCACTTATAGAGGGAATGTCAAATTCGCTACCGTTGAACTGAATTACAAAACAGAACAGAGTCACACGTTTAGAAAACACACTATGGCTGCCTAACGGGAAAGGTCAGGTGGGGTGATGCATAAAAAAATGGTTTGAAATTAGCTCAGATACCGTTCCATAAGCCAAATATGTAATAGACAAGACCTACTCCCTGCTCAGTGAACTGGACTCAACACCCCCTATTCACCGCACAAGAATATATCTGACTAGTGAGAATCTTAAAACCTATGTATTGCTATCTCTCGGGAAGTGAATCAAGAGGGTGTAAAGCGGCATAAACACAGCAGTGAAAAGCAGCTAAACACCATTATAAAAATAAATTACTCAAAAAAAAACCCCAGAAAACAAAGACAGTGAAAGAGAGAGAAATTCTTACTAAATCCGTTCAGGGGCTCTGATGCCACCTGGATTGACCATATCTAGACCCACAGCTGGATGAGACATAAGGCTGGACACTCTTGGGGCTGAGAGGATTGGTGAGGTTGGACGAGCAAACGCAGACCCTTTAAAGTAATACTGCCTGGTACCCATCCCATGGGTCCCCAATCTCCAGGTTCAAGGGCATCTTCCTACATCGAAAACATGCCTGGGAAACCCAGAAGATGGTACACCGTGTGATCGGGAAAGGTTTGTAAAACGCACCTCATTTCTCCTCTCCTTGTGCTCGGGTTCGCCATTCCAGCCGCTTGACTAACAATCTCCCTACTTGAAGAATCAGCACCGTTAACCTCCTGTTTCGTACAGGTTGCAATTTGTCCTGAGGATGAACGGGAAGAGGGGGAACCAATGAGAGACTAGCTCTAGGTGTTGGGACAGGCACAGGTCACTCTATTTTCCCATCAGGAAGAAGAATGAACCACAGGCTCAGCCTGCCCCCTCGGAACCAGAATAGGGCCTGAAGCAATCCTGCGCTTTTGCGGCCAGCTCCCAAAAAAGCGACTTGACAAATGGAGCTCAGGGGCACTGCAATTCACAAACCTGCAGAGTTAGAAATGATAACTCTCGTCCACAAATATATTGAGGGAATGCAACGAGGAGGATTGGAAAGCAAGGCAGAATTGCAGGAAACAGATTTCAGGAGGTAGATTCGACTCGCCTTTAAAGCACATGAAAAGCGGCAAAACGTCGACAATGATGCCCTTGGCCAAAAAGGGCGTATGGGTTTTTTCCTGAATATATTCAGGAAAAAACGCATACGCCCTTTTTGGCCAAACAAGCAACCCGGAAAGGCAAATCAGCACTACAAGGAAGTCTCGCTTGCCATCGGTAAAAAGGGCCATGCTGAAAAAAGTGTAAAAACCAGAAATGCAGGACAGGCCATGGAGACATGGGAGCCTTGCTACGCTGATGGGCGGGATGTAAATTGCCAACAGCCACTCTGGAGAAGTGTACGGTGTGCCCTGAAACATGTAATAAACACAGCTTAGAGAGCATAGGGCACTTCCACTCATGGGCGTATACATTGCGAAAACTGAAAATCCACAAGACACAGGCACCCCAAAGTGTAGGGCTGCTCTGTTTACGAGAACCTCCACTTCGGTACACCTTAAATAGCCCAGGAAAGAGAAAAATGGATAAAGAAGTTGTGGTACTTATGCACAATGGCATATCACTCAGCCATGAAATCAATGTCATAAGGCTAGTAGCAGCATGATGAGTGGATTTAGGTACGATGACTCTAAGTGAAATAAGTCACACAGAAAAAGACACTTATCCTAAGATATCACTTATAGAGGGAATGTCAAATTCGCTACCCTTGAACTGAATTACAAAACAGAACAGAGTCACACGTTTAGAAAACACACTATGGCTGCTTAACGGGAAACGTCAGGTGGGGTGATGCATAAAACAAGGGTTTGAAATTAGCTCAGATACCGTTCCATAAGCCAAATATGTAATAGACAAGACCTACTCCCTGCTCAGTGAACTGGACTCAACACCCCCTATTCACCGCACAAGAATATATCTGACTAGTAAGAATCTTAAAACCTATGTATTGCTATCTCTCGGGAAGTGAATCAAGAGGGTGTAAAGCGGCATAAACACAGCAGTGAAAAGCAGCTAAACACCATTATAAAAATAAATTACTCAAAAAAAAACCCCATAAAACAAAGACAGTGAAAGAGAGAGAAATTCTTACTAAATCCGTTCTGGGGCTCTGATGCCACCTGGATTGTCCATATCTAGACCCACAGCTGGATGAGACAGAAGGCTGGACACTCTTGGGGCTGAGAGGAATGGTGAGGTTGGGCGAGCAAACGCAGACCCTTTAAAGTAATACTGCGTGGTACCCATCCCATGGGTCCCAAATCTCCAGGTTCAAGGGCATCTTCCTACATCGAAAACATGCCTGGGAAACCCAGAAGATGCTACACCGTGTGATCGGGAAAGGTTTCTAAAACACACCTCATTTCTCCTCTCCTTGTGCTCGGGTTCGCCATTCCAGCCGCTTGACTAACAATCTCCCTACTTGGAGAATCAGCACCGTTACCCTCCTGTTTCGTAGAGGTTGCAATTTGTCCTGAGGATGAACGGGAAGAGGGGGAACCAATGAGAGACTAGCTCTAGGTGTTGGGACAGGCACAGGTCACTCTAGTTTCCCATCAGGAAGAAGAATGAACCACAGGCTCAGCCTGCCCCCCGGGAACCAGAATAGGGCCTGAAGCAATCCTGCGCTTTTGCGGCCAGCTCCCAAAAAAGCGACTTGACAAATGGAGCTCAGGGGCACTGCAATTCACAAACCTGCAGAGTTAGAAATGATAACTCTCGTCCACAAATATATTGAGGGAAGGCAACGAAGAGGATTGGAAAGCAAGGCAGAATTGCAGGAAACAGATTTCAGGAGGTAGATTCGACTCGCCTTTAAAGCACATGAAAAGCGGCAAAACGTCGACAATGATGCCCTTGGCCAAAAAGGGCGTATGCGTTTTTTCCAGAATATATACAGGAAAAAACGCATACGCCCTTTTTGGCCAACCAAGCAAGCCGGAAATGCAAATCAGCACTACAAAGAAGTCTCGCTTGCCATCGGTCAAAAGGGCCATGCTGAAAAAGTGTAAAAACCAGAAATGCAGGACAGGCCATGGAGACATGGGAGCCTTGCTACGCTGATGGGCGGGATGTAAATTGCCAACAGCCACTCTGGAGAAGTGTACCGTGTGTCCTGAAACATGTAATAAACACAGCTTAGAGAGCATAGGGCACTTCCACTCATGGGCGTATACATTGGGAAAACTGAAAATCCACAAGACACAGGCACCCCAAAGTGTAGGGCTGCTCTGTTTACAAGAACCTCCAATTCGGTACATCTTAAATAGCCCAGGAAAGAGAAAAATGGATAAAGAAGTTGTGGTACTTATGCACAATGGCATATCACTCACCCATGAAATCAATGTCATAAGGCTAGTAGCAGCGTGATGAGTGCATTTAGGTACGATGACTCTAAGTGAAATAAGTCACACAGAAAAAGACACTTATCCTAAGATATCACTTATAGAGGGAATGTCAAATTCGCTACCCTTGAACTGAATTACAAAACAGAACAGAGTCACACGTTTAGAAAACACACTATGGCTGCCTAACGGGAAAGGTCAGGTGGGGTGATGCATAAAAAAATGGTTTGAAATTAGCTCAGATACCGTTCCATAAGCCAAATATGTAATAGACAAGACCTACTCCCTGCTCAGTGAACTGGACTCAACACCCCCTATTCACCGCACAAGAATATATCTGACTAGTAAGAATCTTAAAACCTATGTATTGCTATCTCTCGGGAAGTGAATCAAGAGGGTGTAAAGCGGCATAAACACAGCAGTGAAAAGCAGCTAAACACCATTATAAAAATAAATTACTCAAAAAAAAACCCCATAAAACAAAGACAGTGAAAGAGAGAGAAATTTTTACTAAATCCGTTCAGGGGCTCTGATGCCACCTGGATTGTCCATATCTAGACCCACAGCTGGATGAGACAGAAGGCTGGACACTCTTGGGGCTGAGAGGTTTGGTGAGGTTGGGCGAGCAAACGCAGACCCTTTAAAGTAATACTGCGTGGTACCCATCCCATGGGTCCCAAATCTCCAGGTTCAAGGGCATCTTCCTACATCGAAAACATGCCGGGAAACCCAGAAGATGGTACACCGTGTGATCGGGAAAGGTTTGTAAAACGCACCTCATTTCTCCTCTCCTTGTGCTCGGGTTCGCCATTCCAGCCGCTTGACTAAAAATCTCCCTACTTGGAGAATCAGCACCGTTAACCTCCTGTTTCATACAGGTTGCAATTTGTCCTAAGGATGAATGGGAAGAGGGGGAACCAATGAGAGACTAGCTCTAGGTGTTGGGACAGGCACAGGTCACTCTAGTTTCCCATCAGGAAGAAGAATGAACGACAGGCTCAGCCTGCCTCCCCGGAACGAGAATAGGGCCTGAAGCAATCCTGCGCTTTTGCGGACAGCTCCCAAAAAAGCGACTTGACAAATGGAGCTCAGGGGCACTGCAATTCACAAACCTGCAGAGTTAGAAATGATAACTCTCGTCCACAAATATATTGAGGGAAGGCAACGAAGAGGATTGGAAAGCAAGGTAGAATTGCACGAAACAGATTTCAGGAGGTAGATTCGACTCGCCTTTAAAGCACATGAAAAGCGGCAAAACGTCGACAATGATGCCCTTGGCCAAAAAGGGCGTATGCGTTTTTTCCTGAATATATTCAGGAAAAAACGCATACGCCCTTTTTGGCCAAACAAGCAAGCCGGAAAGGCAAATCAGCACTACAAGGAAGTCTCGCCTGCCATCGGTAAAAAGGGCCATACTGAAAAAAGTGTAAAAACCAGAAATGCAGGACAGGCCATGGAGACATGGGAGCCTTGCTACGCTGATGGGCGGGATGTAAATTGCCAACAGCCACTCTGGAGAAGTGTACGGTATGCCCTGAAACATGTAATAAACACAGCTTAGAGAGCATAGGGCACTTCCACTCATGGGCGTATACATTGGGAAAACTGAAAATCCACAAGACACAGGCACCCCAAAATGTACAGCTGCTCTGTTTACGAGAACCTCCACTTCGGTACAAATTAAATAGCCCAGGAAAGAGAAAAATGGATAAAGAAGTTGTGGTACTTATGCACAATGGCATATCACTCAGCCATGAAATCAATGTCATAAGGCTAGTAGCAGCGTGATGAGTGCATTTAGGTACGATGACTCTAAGTGAAATAAGTCACACAGAAAAAGACACTTATCCTAAGATATCACTTATAGAGGGAATGTCAAATTCGCTACCCTTGAACTGAATTACAAAACAGAACAGAGTCACACGTTTAGAAAACACACTATGGCTGCCTAACGGGAAAGGTCAGGTGGGGTGATGCATAAAAAAATGGTTTGAAATTAGCTCAGATACCGTTCCATAAGCCAAATATGTAATAGACAAGACCTACTCCCTGCTCAGTGAACTGGACTCAACACCCCCTATTCACCGCAAAAGAATATATCTGACTAGTAAGAATCTTACAACCTATGTATTGCTATCTCTCGGGAAGTGAATCAAGAGGGTGTAAAACGGCATAAACACAGCAGTGAAAAGCAGCTAAACCCCATTATAAAAATAAATTACTCAAAAAAAACCCCCATAAAACAAAGACAGTGAAAGAGAGAGAAATTCTTACAAAATCAGTTCAGGGGCTCTGATGCCACCTGGATTGACCATATCTAGACCCACAGCTGGATGAGACAGAAGGCTGGACACTCTTGGGGCTGAGAGGATTGGTGAAGGTTGGGCGAGCAAACGCAGACCCTTTAAAGTAATACTGCGTGGTACCCATCCCATGGGTCCCAAATCTCCAGGTTCAAGGGCATCTTCCTACATCGAAAACATGCCTGGGAAACCCAGAAGATGGTACACCGTGTGATCGGGAAAGGTTTCTAAAACACACCTCATTTCTCCTCTCCTTGTGCTCGGGTTCGCCATTCCAGCCGCTTGACTAACAATCTCCCTACTTGGAGAATCAGCACCGTTACCCTCCTGTTTCGTAGAGGTTGCAATTTGTCCTGAGGATGAACGGGAAGAGGGGGAACCAATGAGAGACTAGCTCTAGGTGTTGGGACAGGCACAGGTCACTCTAGTTTCCCATCAGGAAGAAGAATGAACCACAGGCTCAGCCTGCCCCCCGGGAACCAGAATAGGGCCTGAAGCAATCCTGCGCTTTTGCGGCCAGCTCCCAAAAAAGCGACTTGACAAATGGAGCTCAGGGGCACTGCAATTCACAAACCTGCAGAGTTAGAAATGATAACTCTCGTCCACAAATATATTGAGGGAAGGCAACGAAGAGGATTGGAAAGCAAGGCAGAATTGCAGGAAACAGATTTCAGGAGGTAGATTCGACTCGCCTTTAAAGCACATGAAAAGCGGCAAAACGTCGACAATGATGCCCTTGGCCAAAAAGGGCGTATGCGTTTTTTCCTGAATATATACAGGAAAAAACGCATACGCCCTTTTTGGCCAACCAAGCAAGCCGGAAATGCAAATCAGCACTACAAAGAAGTCTCGCTTGCCATCGGTCAAAAGGGCCATGCTGAAAAAGTGTAAAAACCAGAAATGCAGGACAGGCCATGGAGACATGGGAGCCTTGCTACGCTGATGGGCGGGATGTAAATTGCCAACAGCCACTCTGGAGAAGTGTACGCTGTGTCCTGAAACATGTAATAAACACAGCTTAGAGAGCATAGGGCACTTCCACTCATGGGCGTATACATTGGGAAAACTGAAAATCCACAAGACACAGGCACCCCAAAGTGTAGGGCTGCTCTGTTTAAAGAACCTCCAATTCGGTATATCTTAAATAGCCCAGGAAAGAGAAAAATGGATAAAGAAGTTGTGGTACTTATGCACAATGGCATATCACTCAGCCATGAAATCAATGTCATAAGGCTAGTAGCAGCGTGATGAGTGCATTTAGGTACGATGACTCTAAGTGAAATAAGTCACACAGAAAAAGACACTTATCCTAAGATATCACTTATAGAGGGAATGTCAAATTCGCTACCCTTGAACTGAATTACAAAACAGAACAGAGTCACACGTTTAGAAAACACACTATGGCTGCCTAACGGGAAAGGTCAGGTGGGGTGATGCATAAAAAAATGGTTTGAAATTAGCTCAGATACCGTTCCATAAGCCAAATATGTAATAGACAAGACCTACTCCCTGCTCAGTGAACTGGACTCAACACCCCCTATTCACCGCACAAGAATATATCTGACTAGTAAGAATCTTAAAACCTATGTATTGCTATCTCTCGGGAAGTGAATCAAGAGGGTGTAAAACGGCATAAACACAGCAGTGAAAAGCAGCTAAACCCCATTATAAAAATAAATTACTCAAAAAAAAACCCCCATAAAACAAAGACAGTGAAAGAGAGAGAAATTCTTACAAAATCAGTTCAGGGGCTCTGATGCCACCTGGATTGACCATATCTAGACCCACAGCTGGATGAGACATAAGGCTGGACACTCTTGGGGCTGAGAGGATTGGTGAGGTTGGGCGAGCAAACGCAGACCCTTTAAAGTAATACTGCGTGGTACCCATCCCATGGGTCCCAAATCTCCAGGTTCAAGGGCATCTTCCTACATCGAAAACATGCCGGGAAACCCAGAAGATGGTACACCGTGTGATCGGGAAAGGTTTGTAAAACGCACCTCATTTCTCCTCTCCTTGTGCTCGGGTTCGCCATTCCAGCCGCTTGACTAACAATCTCCCTACTTGGAGAATCAGCACCGTTAACCTCCTGTTTCATACAGGTTGCAATTTGTCCTGAGGATGAACGGGAAGAGGGGGAACCAATGAGAGACTAGCTCTAGGTGTTGGGACAGGCACAGGTCACTCTATTTTCCCATCAGGAAGAAGAATGAACCACAGTCTCAGCCTGCCCCCCCGGAACCAGAATAGGGCCTGAAGCAATCCTGCGCTTTTGCGGCCAGCTCCCAAAAAAGCGACTTGACAAATGGAGCTCAGGGGCACTGCAATTCACAAACCTGCAGAGTTAGAAATGATAACTCTCGTCCACAAATATATTGAGGGAAGGCAACGAAGAGGATTGGAAAGCAAGGTAGAATTGCACGAAACATATTTCAGGAGGTAGATTCGACTCGCCTTTAAAGCACATGAAAAGCGGCAAAACGTCGACAATGATGCCCTTGGCCAAAAAGGGCGTATGCGTTTTTTCCTGAATATATTCAGGAAAAAACGCATACGCCCTTTTTGGCCAAACAAGCAAGCCGGAAAGGCAAATCAGCACTACAAGGAAGTCTCGCTTGCCATCAGTAAAAAGGGCCATGCTGAAAAAAGTGTAAAAACCAGAAATGCAGGACAGGCCATGGAGACATGGGAGCCTTGCTACGCTGATGGGCGGGATGTAAATTGCCAACAGCCACTCTGGAGAAGTGTACGGTGTGTCCTGAAACATGTAATAAACACAGCTTAGAGAGCATAGGGCACTTCCACTCATGGACGTATACATTGGGAAAACTGAAAATCCACAAGACACAGGCACCCCAAAATGTACAGCTGCTCTGTTAACGAGAACCTCCACTTCGGTACAAATTAAATAGCCCAGGAAAGAGAAAAATGGATAAAGAGGTTGTGGTACTTATGCACAATGGCATATCACTCAGCCATGAAATCAGTGTCATAAGGCTAGTAGCTGCATGATGAGTGGATTTAGGTACGATGACTCTAAGTGAAATAAGTCACACAGAAAAAGACACTTATCCTAAGATATCACTTATAGAGGGAATGTCAAAATCGCTACCCTTGAACTGAATTACAAAACAGAACAGAGTCACACTTTAGAAAACACACTATGGCTGCTTAACGGGAAAGGTCAGGTGGGGTGATGCATAAAAGAAGGGTTTGAAATTAGCTCAGATACCGTTCCATAAGCCAAATATGTAATAGAAAAGACCTACTCCCTGCTCAGTGAACTGGACTCAACACCCCCTATTCACCCCACAAGAATATATCTGACTAGTAAGAATCTTAAAACCTATGTATTGCTATCTCTCGGGAAGTGAATCAAGAGGGTGTAAAGCGGCATAAACACAGCAGTGAAAAGCAGCTAAACCCCATTATAAAAATAAATTACTCAAAAAAAAAAAACCCCAGAAAACAAAGACAGTGAAAGAGAGAGAAATTCTTACTAACTCAGTTCAGGGGCTCTGATGCCACCTGGATTGACCATATCTAGACCCACAGCTGGATGAGACATAAGGCTGGACACTCTTGGGGCTGAGAGGATTGGTGAGGTTGGGCGAGCAAACGCAGACCCTTTAAAGTAATACTGCGTGGTACCCATCCCATGGGTCCCAAATCTCCAGGTTCAAGGGCATCTTCCTACATCGAAAACATGCCTGGGAAACCCAGAAGATGGTACACCGTGTGATCGGGAAAGGTTCCTAAAACACACCGCATTTCTCCTCTCCTTGTGCTCGGGTTCGCCATTCCAGCCGCTTGACTAACAATCTCCCTACTTGGAGAATCAGCACCGTTACCCTCCTGTTTCGTAGAGGTTGCAATTTGTCCTGAGGATGAACGGGAAGAGGGGGAACCAATGAGAGACTAGCTCTAGGTGTTGGGACAGGCACAGGTCACTCTAGTTTCCCATCAGGAAGAAGAATGAACCACAGGCTCAGCCTGCCCCCCCGGAACCAGAATAGGGCCTGAAGCAATCCTGCGCTTTTGCGGCCAGCTCCCAAAAAAGCGACTTGACAAATGGAGCTCAGGGGCACTGCAATTCACAAACCTGCAGAGTTAGAAATGATAACTCTCGTCCACAAATATATTGAGGGAAGGCAACGAAGAGGATTGGAAAGCAAGGTAGAATTGCACGAAACAGATTTCAGGAGGTAGATTCGACTCGCCTTTAAAGCACATGAAAAGCGGCAAAACGTCGACAATGATGCCCTTGGTCAAAAAGGGCGTATGCGTTTTTTCCTGAATATATTCAGGAAAAAACGCATACGCCGTTTTTGGCCAAACAAGCAAGCCGGAAAGGCAAATCAGCACTACAAGGAAGTCTCGCTTGCCATCGGTAAAAAGGGCCATGCTGAAAAAAGTGTAAAAACCAGAAATGCAGGACAGGCCATGGAGACATGGGAGCCTTGCTACGCTGATGGGCGGGATGTAAATTGCCAACAGCCACTCTGGAGAAGTGTACGCTGTGTCCTGAAACATGTAATAAACACAGCTTAGAGAGCATAGGGCACTTCCACTCATGGGCGTATACATTGGGAAAACTGAAAATCCACAAGACACAGGCACCCCAAAGTGTAGGGCTGCTCTGTTTAAAGAACCTCCAATTCGGTATATCTTAAATAGCCCAGGAAAGAGAAAAATGGATAAAGAAGTTGTGGTACTTATGCACAATGGCATATCACTCAGCCATGAAATCAATGTCATAAGGCTAGTAGCAGCGTGATGAGTGCATTTAGGTACGATGACTCTAAGTGAAATAAGTCACACAGAAAAAGACACTTATCCTAAGATATCACTTATAGAGGGAATGTCAAATTCGCTACCCTTGAACTGAATTACAAAACAAAACAGAGTCACACGTTTAGAAAACACACTATGGCTGCCTAACGGGAAAGGTCAGGTGGGGTGATGCATAAAAAAATGGTTTGAAATTAGCTCAGATACCGTTCCATAAGCCAAATATGTAATAGACAAGACCTACTCCCTGCTCAGTGAACTGGACTCAACACCCCCTCTTCACCGCACAAGAATATATCTGACTAGTAAGAATCTTAAAACCTATGTATTGCTATCTCTCGGGAAGTGAATCAAGAGGGTGTAAAACGGCATAAACACAGCAGTGAAAAGCAGCTAAACCCCATTATAAAAATAAATTACTCAAAAAAAAACCCCCATAAAACAAAGACAGTGAAAGAGAGAGAAATTCTTACAAAATCAGTTCAGGGGCTCTGATGCCACCTGGATTGACCATATCTAGACCCACAGCTGGAGGAGACATAAGACTGGACACTCTTGGGGCTGAGAGGATTGGTGAGGTTGGGCGAGCAAACGCAGACCCTTTAAAGTAATACTGCGTGGTACCCATCCCATGGGTCCCAAATCTCCAGGTTCAAGGGCATCTTCCTACATCGAAAACATGCCTGGGAAACCCAGAAGATGGTACACCGTGTGATCGGGAAAGGTTTGTAAAACGCACCTAATTTCTCCTCTCCTTGTGCTCGGGTTCGCCATTCCAGCCGCTTGACTAACAATCTCCCTACTTGGAGAATCAGCACCGTTAACCTCCTGTTTCATACAGGTTGCAATTTGTCCTGAGGATGAACGGGAAGAGGGGGAACCAATGAGAGACTAGCTCTAGGTGTTGGGACAGGCACAGGTCACTCTATTTTCTCATCAGGAAGAAGAATGAACCACAGGCTCAGCCTGCCCCCCCGGAACCAGAATAGGGCCTGAAGCAATCCTGCGCTTTTGCGGCCAGCTCCCAAAAAAGCGACTTGACAAATGGAGCTCAGGGGCACTGCAATTCACAAACCTGCAGAGTTAGAAATGATAACTCTCGTCCACAAATATATTGAGGGAAGGCAACGAAGAGGATTGGAAAGCAAGGTAGAATTGCACGAAACAGATTTCAGGAGGTAGATTCGACTCGCCTTTAAAGCACATGAAAAGCGGCAAAACGTCGACAATGATGCCCTTGGCCAAAAAGGGCGTATGCGTTTTTTCCTGAATATATTCAGGAAAAAACGCATACGCCCTTTTTGGCCAAACAAGCAAGCCGGAAAGGCAAATCAGCACTACAAGGAAGTCTCGTTTGCCATCGGTAAAAAGGGCCATGCTGAAAAAAGTGTAAAAACCAGAAATGCAGGACAGGCCATGGAGACATGGGAGCCTTGCTACGCTGATGGGCGGGATGTAAATTGCCAACAGCCACTCTGGAGAAGTGTACGGTGTGTCCTGAAACATGTAATAAACACAGCTTAGAGAGCATAGGGCACTTCCACTCATGGGCGTATACATTGGGAAAACTGAAAATCCACAAGACACAGGCACCCCAAAGTGTAGGGCTGCTCTGTTTACAAGAACCTCCAATTCGGTACATCTTAAATAGCCCAGGAAAGAGAAAAATGGATAAAGAAGTTGTGGTACTTATGCACAATGGCATATCACTCAGCCATGAAATCAATGTCATAAGGCTAGTAGCAGCATGATGAGTGGATTTAGGTACGATGACTCTAAGTGAAATAAGTCACACAGAAAAAGACACTTATCCTAAGATATCACTTATAGAGGGAATGTCAAATTCGCTACCCTTGAACTGAATTACAAAACAGAACAGAGTCACACGTTTAGAAAACACACTATGGCTGCTTAACGGGAAACGTCAGGTGGGGTGATGCATAAAACAAGGGTTTGAAATTAGCTCAGATACCGTTCCATAAGCCAAATATGTAATAGACAAGACCTACTCCCTGCTCAGTGAACTGGACTCAACACCCCCTATTCACCGCACAAGAATATATCTGACTAGTAAGAATCTTAAAACCTATGTATTGCTATCTCTCGGGAAGTGAATCAAGAGGGTGTAAAGCGGCATAAACACAGCAGTGAAAAGCAGCTAAACACCATTATAAAAATAAATTACTCAAAAAAAAACCCCATAAAACAAAGACAGTGAAAGAGAGAGAAATTCTTACTAAATCCGTTCTGGGGCTCTGATGCCACCTGGATTGTCCATATCTAGACCCACAGCTGGATGAGACAGAAGGCTGGACACTCTTGGGGCTGAGAGGAATGGTGAGGTTGGGCGAGCAAACGCAGACCCTTTAAAGTAATACTGCGTGGTACCCATCCCATGGTTCCCAAATCTCCAGGTTCAAGGGCATCTTCCTACACCGAAAACATGCCGGGAAACCCAGAAGATGGTACACCGTGTGATCGGGAAAGGTTTGTAAAACGCACCTCATTTCTCCTCTCCTTGTGCTCGGGTTCGCCATTCCAGCCGCTTGACTAAAAATCTCCCTACTTGGAGAATCAGCACCGTTAACCTCCTGTTTAATACAGGTTGCAATTTGTCCTAAGGATGAACGGGAAGAGGGGGAACCAATGAGAGACTAGCTCTAGGTGTTGGGACAGGCACAGGTCACTCTAGTTTCCCATCAGGAAGAAGAATGAACGACAGGCTCAGCCTGCCCCCCCGGAACCAGAATAGGGCCTGAAGCAATCCTGCGCTTTTGCGGCCAGCTCCCAAAAAAGCGACTTGACAAATGGAGCTCAGGGGCACTGCAATTCACAAACCTGCAGAGTTAGAAATGATAACTCTCGTCCACAAATATATTGAGGGAAGGCAACGAAGAGGATTGGAAAGCAAGGTAGAATTGCACGAAACAGATTTCAGGAGGTAGATTCGACTCGCCTTTAAAGCACATGAAAAGCGGCAAAACGTCGACAATGATGCCCTTGGCCAAAAAGGGCGTATGCGTTTTTTCCTGAATATATTCAGGAAAAAACGCATACGCCCTTTTTGGCCAAACAAGCAAGCCGGAAAGGCAAATCAGCACTACAAGGAAGTCTCGCCTGCCATCGGTAAAAAGGGCCATGCTGAAAAAAGTGTAAAAACCAGAAATGCAGGACAGGCCATGGAGACATGGGAGCCTTGCTACGCTGATGGGCAGGATGTAAATTGCCAACAGCCACTCTGGAGAAGTGTACGGTGTGCCCTGAAACATGTAATAAACACAGCTTAGAGAGCATAGGGCACTTCCACTCATGGGCGTATACATTGGGAAAACTGAAAATCCACAAGACACAGGCACCCCAAAGTGTAGGGCTGCTCTGTTTAAAGAACCTCCAATTCGGTATATCTTAAATAGCCCAGGAAAGAGAAAAATGGATAAAGAAGTTGTGGTACTTATGCACAATGGCATATCACTCAGCCATGAAATCAATGTCATAAGGCTAGTAGCAGCGTGATGAGTGCATTTAGGTACGATGACTCTAAGTGAAATAAGTCACACAGAAAAAGACACTTATCCTAAGATATCACTTATAGAGGGAATGTCAAATTCGCTACCCTTGAACTGAATTACAAAACAGAACAGAGTCACACGTTTAGAAAACACACTATGGCTGCCTAACGGGAAAGGTCAGGTGGGGTGATGCATAAAAAAATGGTTTGAAATTAGCTCAGATACCGTTCCATAAGCCAAATATGTAATAGACAAGACCTACTCCCTGCTCAGTGAACTGGACTCAACACCCCCTATTCACCGCACAAGAATATATCTGACTAGTAAGAATCTTAAAACCTATGTATTGCTATCTCTCGGGAAGTGAATCAAGAGGGTGTAAAACGGCATAAACACAGCAGTGAAAAGCAGCTAAACCCCATTATAAAAATAAATTACTCAAAAAAAAACCCCCATAAAACAAAGACAGTGAAAGAGAGAGAAATTCTTACAAAATCAGTTCAGGGGCTCTGATGCCACCTGGATTGACCATATCTAGACCCACAGCTGGATGAGACATAAGGCTGGACACTCTTGGGTCTGAGAGGATTGGTGAGGTTGGGCGAGCAAACGCAGACCCTTTAAAGTAATACTGCGTGGTACCCATACCATGGGTCCCAAATCTCCAGGTTCAAGGGCATCTTCCTACATCGAAAACATGCCTGGGAAACCCAGAAGATGGTAAACCGTGTGATCGGGAAAGGTTTGTAAAACGCACCTCATTTCTCCTCTCCTTGTGCTCGGGTTCGCCATTCCAGCCGCTTGACTAACAATCTCCCTAATTGGAGAATCAGCACCGTTAACCTCCTGTTTCATACAGGTTGCAATTTGTCCTGAGGATGAACGGGAAGAGGGGGAACCAATGAGAGACTAGCTCTAGGTGTTGGGACAGGCACAGGTCACTCTATTTTCCCATCAGGAAGAAGAATGAACCACAGGCTCAGCCTGCCCCCCGGAACCAGAATAGGGCCTGAAGCAATCCTGCGCTTTTGCGGCCAGCTCCCAAAAAAGCGACTTGACAAATGGAGCTCAGGGGCACTGCAATTCACAAACCTGCAGAGTTAGAAATGATAACTCTCGTCCACAAATATATTGAGGGAAGGCAACGAAGAGGATTGGAAAGCAAGGCAGAATTGCAGGAAACAGATTTCAGGAGGTAGATTCGACTCGCCTTTAAAGCACATGAAAAGCGGCAAAACGTCGACAATGATGCCCTTGGCCACAAAGGGCGTATGCGTTTTTTCCTGAATATATTCAGGAAAAAACGCATACGCCCTTTTTGGCCAAACAAGCAAGCCGGAAAGGCAAATCAGCACTACAAGGAAGTCTCGCTTGCCATCGGTAAAAAGGGCCATGCTGAAAAAAGTGTAAAAACCAGAAATGCAGGACAGGCCATGGAGACATGGGAGCCTTGCTACGCTGATGGGCGGGATGTAAATTGCCAACAGCCACTCTGGAGAAGTGTACGGTGTGTCCTGAAACATGTAATAAACACAGCTTAGAGAGCATAGGGCACTTCCACTCATGGGCGTATACATTGGGAAAACTGAAAATCCACAAGACACAGGCACCCCAAAATGTACAGCTGCTCTGTTTACGAGAACCTCCACTTCGGTACAAATTAAATAGCCCAGGAAAGAGACAAATGGATAAAGAGGTTGTGGTACTTATGCACAATGGCATATCACTCAGCCATGAAATCAATGTCATAAGGCTAGTAGCAGCATGATGAGTGGATTTAGGTACGATGACTCTAAGTGAAATAAGTCACACAGAAAAAGACACTTATCCTAAGATATCACTTATAGAGGGAATGTCAAAATCGCTACCCTTGAACTGAATTACAAAACAGAACAGAGTCACACTTTAGAAAACACACTATGGCTGCTTAACGGGAAAGGTCAGGTGGGGTGATGCATAAAGAAGGGTTTGAAATTAGCTCAGATACCGTTCCATAAGCCAAATATGTAATAGACAAGACCTACTCCCTGCTCAGTGAACTGGACTCAACACCCCCTATTCACCGCACAAGAATATATCTGACTAGTAAGAATCTTAAAACCTATGTATTGCTATCTCTCGGGAAGTGAATCAAGAGGGTGTAAAGCGGCATAAACACAGCAGTGAAAAGCAGCTAAACCCCATTATAAAAATAAATTACTCAAAAAAAAAAACCCCAGAAAACAAAGACAGTGAAAGAGAGAGAAATTCTTACTAAATCCGTTCAGGGGCTCTGATGCCACCTGGATTGACCATATCTAGACCCACAGCTGGATGAGACATAAGGCTGGACACTCTTGGGGCTGAGAGGATTGGTGAGGTTGGGCGAGCAAACGCAGACCCTTTAAAGTAATACTGCGTGGTACCCATCCCATGGGTCCCAAATCTCCAGGTTCAAGGGCATCTTCCTACATCGAAAACATGCCTGGGAAACCCAGAAGATAGTACACCGTGTGATCGGGAAAGGTTTGTAAAACGCACCTCATTTCTGCTCTCCTTGTGCTCGGGTTCGCCATTCCAGCCGCTTGACTAAAAATCTCCCTACTTGGAGTGATCAGCACCGTTAACCTCCTGTTTAATACAGGTTGCAATTTGTCCTAAGGATGAACGGGAAGAGGGGGAACCAATGAGAGACTAGCTCTAGGTGTTGGGACAGGCACAGGTCACTCTATTTTCCCATCAGGAAGAAGAATGAACCACAGGCTCAGCCTGCCCCCCCCCCCCGGAACCAGAATAGGGCCTGAAGCAATCCTGCGCTTTTGCGGCCAGCTCCCAAAAAAGCGACTTGACAAATGGAGCTCAGGGGCACTGCAATTCACAAACCTGCAGAGTTAGAAATGATAACTCTCGTCCACAAATATATTGAGGGAAGGCAACGAAGAGGATTGGAAAGCAAGGTAGAATTGCAGGAAACAGATTTCAGGAGGTAGATTCGACTCGCCATTAAAGCACATGAAAAGCGGCAAAACGTCGACAATGATGCCCTTGGCCAAAAAGGGCGTATGCGTTTTTTCCTGAATATATTCAGGAAAAAACGCATACGCCCTTTTTGGCCAAACAAGCAAGCCGGAAAGGCAAATCAGCACTACAAGGAAGTCTCGCTTGCCATCGGTAAAAAGGGCCATGCTGAAAAAAGTGTAAAAACCAGAAATGCAGGACAGGCCATGGAGACATGGGAGCCTTGCTACGCTGATGGGCGGGATGTAAATTGCCAACAGCCACTCTGGAGAAGTGTACGGTGTGTCCTGAAACATGTAATAAACACAGCTTAGAGAGCATAGGGCACTTCCACTCATGGGCGTATACATTGGGAAAACTGAAAATCCACAAGACACAGGCACCCCAAAGTGTAGGGCTGCTCTGTTTAAAGAACCTCCAATTCGGTATATCTTAAATAGCCCAGGAAAGAGAAAAATGGATAAAGAAGTTGTGGTACTTATGCACAATGGCATATCACTCAGCCATGAAATCAATGTCATAAGGCTAGTAGCAGCGTGATGAGTGCATTTAGGTACGATGACTCTAAGTGAAATAAGTCACACAGAAAAAGACACTTATCCTAAGATATCACTTATAGAGGGAATGTCAAATTCGCTACCCTTGAACTGAATTACAAAACAGAACAGAGTCACACGTTTAGAAAACACACTATGGCTGCCTAACGGGAAAGGTCAGGTGGGGTGATGCATAAAAAAATGGTTTGAAATTAGCTCAGATACCGTTCCATAAGCCAAATATGTAATAGACAAGACCTACTCCCTGCTCAGTGAACTGGACTCAACACCCCCTATTCACCGCACAAGAATATATCTGACTAGTAAGAATCTTAAAACCTATGTATTGCTATCTCTCGGGAAGTGAATCAAGAGGGTGTAAAACGGCATAAACACAGCAGTGAAAAGCAGCTAAACCCCATTATAAAAATAAATTACTCAAAAAAAAACCCCCATAAAACAAAGACAGTGAAAGAGAGAGAAATTCTTACAAAATCAGTTCAGGGGCTCTGATGCCACCTGGATTGACCATATCTAGACCCACAGCTGGATGAGACATAAGGCTGGACACTCTTGGGGCTGAGAGGATTGGTGAGGTTGGGCGAGCAAACGCAGACCCTTTAAAGTAATACTGCGTGGTACCCATCCCATGGGTCCCAAATCTCCAGGTTCAAGGGCATCTTCCTACATCGAAAACATGCCTGGGAAACCCAGAAGATGGTACACCGTGTGATCGGGAAAGGTTTGTAAAACGCACCTCATTTCTCCTCTCCTTGTGCTCGGGTTCGCCATTCCAGCCGCTTGACTAACAATCTCCCTACTTGGAGAATCAGCACCGTTAACCTCCTGTTTCATACAGGTTGCAATTTGTCCTGAGGATGAACGGGAAGAGGGGGAACCAATGAGAGACTAGCTCTAGGTGTTGGGACAGGCACAGGTCACTCTATTTTCCCATCAGGAAGAAGAATGAACCACAGGCTCAGCCTGCCCCCCCCGGAACCAGAATAGGGCCTGAAGCAATCCTGCGCTTTTGCGGCCAGCTCCCAAAAAAGCGACTTGACAAATGGAGCTCAGGGGCACTGCAATTCACAAACCTGCAGAGTTAGAAATGATAACTCTCGTCCACAAATATATTGAGGGAAGGCAACGAAGAGGATTGGAAAGCAAGGTAGAATTGCACGAAACAGATTTCAGGAGGTAGATTCGACTCGCCTTTAAAGCACATGAAAAGCGGCAAAACGTCGACAATGATGCCCTTGGCCAAAAAGGGCGTATGCGTTTTTTCCTGAATATATTCAGGAAAAAACGCATACGCCCTTTTTGGCCAAACAAGCAAGCCGGAAAGGCAAATCAGCACTACAAGGAAGTCTCGCTTGCCATCGGTAAAAAGGGCCATGCTGAAAAAAGTGTAAAAACCAGAAATGCAGGACAGGCCATGGAGACATGGGAGCCTTGCTACGCTGATGGGCGGGATGTAAATTGCCAACAGCCACTCTGGAGAAGTGTACGGTGTGTCCTGAAACATGTAATAAACACAGCTTAGAGAGCATAGGGCACTTCCACTCATGGGCGTATACATTGGGAAAACTGAAAATCCACAAGACACAGGCACCCCAAAGTGTAGGGCTGCTCTGTTTACGAGAACCTCCAATTCGGTACATCTTAAATAGCCCAGGAAAGAGAAAAATGGATAAAGAAGTTGTGGTACTTATGCACAATGGCATATCACTCAGCCATGAAATCAATGTCATAAGGCTAGTAGCAGCGTGATGAGTGCATTTAGGTACGATGACTCTAAGTGAAATAAGTCACACAGAAAAAGACACTTATCCTAAGATATCACTTATAGAGGGAATGTCAAAATCGCTACCCTTGAACTGAATTACAAAACAGAACAGAGTCACACTTTAGAAAACACACTATGGCTGCTTAACGGGAAAGGTCAGGTGGGGTGATGCATAAAAGAAGGGTTTGAAATTAGCTCAGATACCGTTCCATAAGCCAAATATGTAATAGACAAGACCTACTCCCTGCTCAGTGAACTGGACTCAACACCCCCTATTCACCCCACAAGAATATATCTGACTAGTAAGAATCTTAAAACCTATGTATTGCTATCTCTCGGGAAGTGAATCAAGAGGGTGTAAAGCGGCATAAACACAGCAGTGAAAAGCAGCTAAACCCCATTATAAAAATAAATTACTCAAAAAAAAAACCCCAGAAAACAAAGACAGTGAAAGAGAGAGAAATTCTTACTAAATCCGTTCAGGGGCTCTGATGCCACCTGGATTGACCATATCTAGACCCACAGCTGGATGAGACATAAGGCTGGACACTCTTGGGGCTGAGAGGATTGGTGAGGTTGGGCGAGCAAACGCAGACCCTTTAAAGTAATACTGCGTGGTACCCATCCCATGGGTCCCAAATCTCCAGGTTCAAGGGCATCTTCCTACATCGAAAACATGCCTGGGAAACCCAGAAGATGGTACACCGTGTGATCGGGAAAGGTTTCTAAAACACACCTCATTTCTGCTCTCCTTGTGCTCGGGTTCGCCATTCCAGCCGCTTGACTAACAATCTCCCTACTTGAAGAATCAGCACCGTTAACCTCCTGTTTCGTACAGGTTGCAATTTGTCCTGAGGATGAACGGGAAGAGGGGGAACCAATGAGAGACTAGCTCTAGGTGTTGGGACAGGCACAGGTCACTCTAGTTTCCCATCAGGAAGAAGAATGAACCAAAGGTTCAGCCTGCCACCCCCCGGAACCAGAATAGGGCCTGAAGCAATCCTGCGCTTTTGCGGCCAGCTCCCAAAAAAGCGACTTGAGAAATGGAGCTCAGGGGCACTGCAATTCACAAACCTGCAGAGTTAGAAATGATAACTCTCGTCCACAAATATATTGAGGGAAGGCAAAGAAGAGGATTGGAAAGCAAGGCAGAATTGCAGGAAACAGTTTTCAGGAGGTAGATTCGACTCACCTTTAAAGCACATGAAAAGCGGCAAAACGTCGTCAATTTTGCCCTTGGCCAAAAAGGGCGTATGCGTTTTTTCCTGAATATATTCAGGGAAAAACGCATACGCCCTTTTTGGCCAACCAAGGAAGCCGGAAGGGCAAAGCAGCACTAGAAAGTAGTCTCGCTTGCCATCGGTCAAAAGGGCCATGCTGAAAAAAGTGTAAAAACCAGAAATGCAGGACAGGCCATGGTGACAAGGGAGCCTTGCTACGCTGATGGGCGGGATGTAAATTGCCAACAGCCACTCTGGAGAAGTGTACGCTGTGTCCTGAAACATGTAATAAACACAGCTTAGAGAGCATAGGGCACTTCCACTCATGGGCGTATACATTGGGAAAACTGAAAATCCACAAGACACAGGCACCCCAAAGTGTAGGGCTGCTCTGTTTAAAGAACCTCCAATTCGGTATATCTTAAATAGCCCAGGAAAGAGAAAAATGGATAAAGAAGTTGTGGTACTTATGCACAATGGCATATCACTCAGCCATGAAATCAATGTCATAAGGCTAGTAGCAGCGTGATGAGTGCATTTAGGTACGATGACTCTAAGTGAAATAAGTCACACAGAAAAAGACACTTATCCTAAGATATCACTTATAGAGGGAATGTCAAATTCGCTACCCTTGAACTGAATTACAAAACAGAACAGAGTCACACGTTTAGAAAACACACTATGGCTGCCTAACGGGAAAGGTCAGGTGGGGTGATGCATAAAAAAATGGTTTGAAATTAGCTCAGATACCGTTCCATAAGCCAAATATGTAATAGACAAGACCTACTCCCTGCTCAGTGAACTGGACTCAACACCCCCTCTTCACCGCACAAGAATATATCTGACTAGTAAGAATCTTAAAACCTATGTATTGCTATCTCTCGGGAAGTGAATCAAGAGGGTGTAAAACGGCATAAACACAGCAGTGAAAAGCAGCTAAACCCCATTATAAAAATAAATTACTCAAAAAAAAACCCCCATAAAACAAAGACAGTGAAAGAGAGAGAAATTCTTACAAAATCAGTTCAGGGGCTCTGATGCCACCTGGATTGACCATATCTAGACCCACAGCTGGAGGAGACATAAGGCTGGACACTCTTGGGGCTGAGAGGATTGGTGAGGTTGGGCGAGCAAACGCAGACCCTTTAAAGTAATACTGCGTGGTACCCATCCCATGGGTCCCAAATCTCCAGGTTCAAGGGCATCTTCCTACATCGAAAACATGCCTGGGAAACCCAGAAGATGGTACACCGTGTGATCGGGAAAGGTTTGTAAAACGCACCTAATTTCTCCTCTCCTTGTGCTCGGGTTCGCCATTCCAGCCGCTTGACTAACAATCTCCCTACTTGGAGAATCAGCACCGTTAACCTCCTGTTTCATACAGGTTGCAATTTGTCCTGAGGATGAACGGGAAGAGGGGGAACCAATGAGAGACTAGCTCTAGGTGTTGGGACAGGCACAGGTCACTCTATTTTCTCATCAGGAAGGAGAATGAACCACAGGCTCAGCCTGCCCCCCCGGAACCAGAATAGGGCCTGAAGCAATCCTGCGCTTTTGCGGCCAGCTCCCAAAAAAGCGACTTGACAAATGGAGCTCAGGGGCACTGCAATTCACAAACCTGCAGAGTTAGAAATGATAACTCTCGTCCACAAATATATTGAGGGAAGGCAACGAAGAGGATTGGAAAGCAAGGTAGAATTGCACGAAACAGATTTCAGGAGGTAGATTCGACTCGCCTTTAAAGCACATGAAAAGCGGCAAAACGTCGACAATGATGCCCTTGGCCAAAAAGGGCGTATGCGTTTTTTCCTGAATATATTCAGGAAAAAACGCATACGCCCTTTTTGGCCAAACAAGCAAACCGGAAAGGCAAATCAGCACTACAAGGAAGTCTCGTTTGCCATCGGTAAAAAGGGCCATGCTGAAAAAAGTGTAAAAACCAGAAATGCAGGACAGGCCATGGAGACATGGGAGCCTTGCTACGCTGATGGGCGGGATGTAAATTGCCAACAGCCACTCTGGAGAAGTGTACGGTGTGTCCTGAAACATGTAATAAACACAGCTTAGAGATCATAGGGCACTTCCACTCATGGGCGTATACATTGGGAAAACTGAAAATCCACAAGACACAGGCACCCCAAAGTGTAGGGCTGCTCTGTTTACAAGAACCTCCAATTCGGTACATCTTAAATAGCCCAGGAAAGAGAAAAATGGATAAAGAAGTTGTGGTACTTATGCACAATGGCATATCACTCACCCATGAAATCAATGTCATAAGGCTAGTAGCAGCGTGATGAGTGCATTTAGGTACGATGACTCTAAGTGAAATAAGTCACACAGAAAAAGACACTTATCCTAAGATATCACTTATAGAGGGAATGTCAAATTCGCTACCCTTGAACTGAATTACAATACAGAACAGAGTCACACGTTTAGAAAACACACTATGGCTGCCTAACGGGAAAGGTCAGGTGGGGTGATGCATAAAAAAATGGTTTGAAATTAGCTCAGATACCGTTCCATAAGCCAAATATGTAATAGACAAGACCTACTCCCTGCTCAGTGAACTGGACTCAACACCCCCTATTCACCGCACAAGAATATATCTGACTAGTAAGAATCTTAAAACCTATGTATTGCTATCTCTCGGGAAGTGAATCAAGAGGGTGTAAAGCGGCATAAACACAGCAGTGAAAAGCAGCTAAACCCCATTATAAAAATAAATTACTCAAAAAAAAACCCCCATAAAACAAAGACAGTGAAAGAGAGAGAAATTCTTACAAAATCAGTTCAGGGGCTCTGATGCCACCTGGATTGACCATATCTAGACCCACAGCTGGATGAGACATAAGGCTGGACACTCTTGGGGCTGAGAGGATTGGTGAGGTTAGGCGAGCAAACGCAGACCCTTTAAAGTAATACTGCTTGGTACCCATCCCATGGGTCCCAAATCTCCAGGTTCAAGGGCATCTTCCTACATCGAAAACATGCCTGGGAAACCCAGAAGATGGTACACCGTGTGATCGGGAAAGGTTTGTAAAACGCACCTCATTTCTGCTCTCCTTGTGCTCGGGTTCGCCATTCCAGCCGCTTGACTAACAATCTCCCTACTTGGAGAATCAGCACCGTTAACCTCCTGTTTCATACAGGTTGCAATTTGTCCTGAGGATGAACGGGAAGAGGGGGAACCAATGAGAGACTAGCTCTAGGTGTTGGGACAGGCACAGGTCACTCTATTTTCCCATCAGGAAGAAGAATGAACCACAGGCTCAGCCTTCCCCCCCGGAACCAGAATAGGGCCTGAAGCAATCCTGCGCTTTTGCGGCCAGCTCCCAAAAAAGCGACTTGACAAATGGAGCTCAGGGGCACTGCAATTCACAAACCTGCAGAGTTAGAAATGATAACTCTCGTCCACAAATATATTGAGGGAAGGCAACGAAGAGGATTGGAAAGCAAGGTAGAATTGCACGAAACAGATTTCAGGAGGTAGATTCGACTCGCCTTTAAAGCACATGAAAAGCGGCAAAACGTCGACAATGATGCCCTTGGCCAAAAAGGGCGTATGCGTTTTTTCCTGAATATATTCAGGAAAAAACGCATACGCCCTTTTTGGCCAAACAAGCAAGCCGGAAAGGCAAATCAGCACTACAAGGAAGTCTCGCTTGCCATCGGTAAAAAGGGCCATGCTGAAAAAAGTGTAAAAACCAGAAATGCAGGACAGGCCAAGGAGACATGGGAGCCTTGCTACGCTGATGGGCGGGATGTAAATTGCCAACAGCCACTCTGGAGAAGTGTACGGTGTGTCCTGAAACATGTAATAAACACAGCTTAGAGAGCATAGGGCACTTCCACTCATGGGCGTATACATTGGGAAAACTGAAAATCCACAAGACACAGGCACCCCAAAGTGTAGGGCTGCTCTGTTTACAAGAACCTCCAATTCGGTACATCTTAAATAGCCCAGGAAAGAGAAAAATGGATAAAGAAGTTGTGGTACTTATGCACAATGGCATATCACTCAGCCATGAAATCAATGTCATAAGGCTAGTAGCAGCGTGATGAGTGCATTTAGGTACGATGACTCTAAGTGAAATAAGTCACACAGAAAAAGACACTTATCCTAAGATATCACTTATAGAGGGAATGTCAAAATCGCTACCCTTGAACTGAATTACAAAACAAACAGAGTCACACTTTAGAAAACACACTATGGCTGCTTAACGGGAAAGGTCAGGTGGGGTGATGCATAAAAGAAGGGTTTGAAATTAGCTCAGATACCGTTCCATAAGCCAAATATGTAATAGACAAGACCTACTCCCTGCTCAGTGAACTGGACTCAACACCCCCTATTCACCGCACAAGAATATATCTGACTAGTAAGAATCTTAAAACCTATGTATTGCTATCTCTCGGGAAGTGAATCAAGAGGGTGTAAAGCGGCATAAACACAGCAGTGAAAAGCAGCTAAACCCCATTATAAAAATAAATTACTCAAAAAAAAAAAAACCCCTGAAAACAAAGACAGTGAAAGAGAGAGAAATTCTTACTAAATCCGTTCAGGGGCTCTGATGCCACCTGGATTGACCATATCTAGACCCACAGCTGGATGAGACAGAAGGCTGGACACTCTTGGGGCTGAGAGGATTGGTGAGGTTGGGCGAGCAAACGCAGACCCTTTAAAGTAATACTGCCTGGTACCCATCCCATGGGTCCCAAATCTCCAGGTTCAAGGGCATCTTCTTACATCGAAAACCTGCCGGGAAACCCAGAAGATGGTACACCGTGTGATCGGGAAAGGTTTGTAAAACGCACCTCATTTCTCCTCTCCTTGTGCTCGGGTTCGCCATTCCAGCCGCTTGACTAACAATCTCCCTACTTGGAGAATCAGCACCGTTACCCTCCTGTTTCGTACAGGTTGCAATTTGTCCTGAGGATGAACGGGAAGAGGGGGAACCAATGAGAGACTAGCTCTAGGTGTTGGGACAGGCACAGGTCACTCTATTTTCCCATCAGGAAGAAGAATGAACCACAGGCTCAGCCTGCCCCCCGGGAACCAGAATAGGGCCTGAAGCAATCCTGCGCTTTTGCGGCCAGCTCCCAAAAAAGCGACTTGACAAATGGAGCTCAGGGGCACTGCAATTCACAAACCTGCAGAGTTAGAAATGATAACTCTCGTCCACAAATATATTGAGGGAAGGCAACGAAGAGGATTGGAAAGCAAGGCAGAATTGCAGGAAACAGATTTCAGGAGGTAGATTCGACTTGCCTTTAAAGCACATGAAAAGCGGCAAAACGTCGACAATGATGCCCTTGGCCAAAAAGGGCGTATGCGTTTTTTCCTGAATATATTCAGGAAAAAACGCATACGCCCTTTTTGGCCAACCAAGCAAGCCGGAAATGCAAATCAGCACTACAAAGAAGTCTCGCTTGCCATCGATCAAAAGGGCCATGCTGAAAAAAGTGTAAAAACCAGAAATGCAGGACAGGCCATGGAGACATGGGAGCCTTGCTACGCTGATGGGCGGGATGTAAATTGCCAACAGCCACTCTGGAGAAGTGTACGCTGTGTCCTGAAACATGTAATAAACACAGCTTAGAGAGCATAGGGCACTTCCACTCATGGGCGTATACATTGGGAAAACTGAAAATCCACAAGACACAGGCACCCCAAAGTGTAGGGCTGCTCTGTTTAAAGAACCTCCAATTCGGTATATCTTAAATAGCCCAGGAAAGAGAAAAATGGATAAAGAAGTTGTGGTACTTATGCACAATGGCATATCACTCAGCCATGAAATCAATGTCATAAGGCTAGTAGCAGCGTGATGAGTGCATTTAGGTACGATGACTCTAAGTGAAATAAGTCACACAGAAAAAGACACTTATCCTAAGATATCACTTATAGAGGGAATGTCAAATTCGCTACCCTTGAACTGAATTACAATACAGAACAGAGTCACACGTTTAGAAAACACACTATGGCTGCCTAACGGGAAAGGTCAGGTGGGGTGATGCATAAAAAAATGGTTTGAAATTAGCTCAGATACCGTTCCATAAGCCAAATATGTAATAGACAAGACCTACTCCCTGCTCAGTGAACTGGACTCAACACCCCCTATTCACCGCACAAGAATATATCTGACTAGTAAGAATCTTAAAACCTATGTATTGCTATCTCTCGGGAAGTGAATCAAGAGGGTGTAAAACGGCATAAACTCAGCAGTGAAAAGCAGCTAAACCCCATTATAAAAATAAATTACTCAAAAAAACCCCCCATAAAACAAAGACAGTGAAAGAGAGAGAAATTCTTACAAAATCAGTTCAGGGGCTCTGATGCCACCTGGATTGACCATATCTAGACCCACAGCTGGATGAGACAGAAGGCTGGACACTCTTGGGGCTGAGAGGATTGGTGAAGGTTGGGCGAGCAAACGCAGACCCTTTAAAGTAATACTGCGTGGTACCCATCCCATGGGTCCCAAATCTCCAGGTTCAAGGGCATCTTCCTACATCGAAAACATGCCTGGGAAACCCAGAAGATGGTACACCGTGTGATCGGGAAAGGTTTCTAAAACACACCTCATTTCTCCTCTCCTTGTGCTCGGGTTCGCCATTCCAGCCGCTTGACTAACAATCTCCCTACTTGGAGAATCAGCACCGTTACCCTCCTGTTTCGTACAGGTTGCAATTTGTCCTGAGGATGAACGGGAAGAGGGGGAACCAATGAGAGACTAGCTCTAGGTGTTGGGACAGGCACAGGTCACTCTATTTTCCCATCAGGAAGAAGAATGAACCACAGGCTCAGCCTGCCCTCCGGGAACCAGAATAGGGCCTGAAGCAATCCTGCGCTTTTGCGGCCAGCTCCCAAAAAAGCGACTTGACAAATGGAGCTCAGGGGCACTGCAATTCACAAACCTGCAGAGTTAGAAATGATAACTCTCGTCCACAAATATATTGAGGGAAGGCAACGAAGAGGATTGGAAAGCAAGGCAGAATTGCAGGAAACAGATTTCAGGAGGTAGATTCGACTCGCCTTTAAAGCACATGAAAAGCAGCAAAACGTCGACAATGATGCCCTTGGCCAAAAAGGGCGTATGCGTTTTTTCCTGAATATATTCAGGAAAAAACGCATACGCCCTTTTTGGCCAACCAAGCAAGCCGGAAATGCAAATCAGCACTACAAAGAAGTCTTGCTTGCCATTGGTAAAAAGGGCCATGCTGAAAAAGTGTAAAAACCAGAAATGCAGGACAGGCCATGGAGACATGGGAGCCTTGCTACGCTGATGGGCGGGATGTAAATTGCCAACAGCCACTCTGGAGAAGTGTACGCTGTGTCCTGAAACATGTAATAAACACAGCTTAGAGAGCATAGGGCACTTCCATTCATGGGCGTATACATTGGGAAAACTGAAAATCCACAAGACACAGGCACCCCAAAGTGTAGGGCTGCTCTGTTTAAAGAACCTCCAATTCGGTATATCTTAAATAGCCCAGGAAAGAGAAAAATGGATAAAGAAGTTGTGGTACTTATGCACAATGGCATATCACTCAGCCATGAAATCAATGTCATAAGGCTAGTAGCAGCGTGATGAGTGCATTTAGGTACGATGACTCTAAGTGAAATAAGTCACACAGAAAAAGACACTTATCCTAAGATATCACTTATAGAGGGAATGTCAAATTCGCTACCCTTGAACTGAATTACAAAACAAAACAGAGTCACACGTTTAGAAAACACACTATGGCTGCCTAACGGGAAAGGTCAGGTGGGGTGATGCATAAAAAAATGGTTTGAAATTAGCTCAGATACCGTTCCATAAGCCAAATATGTAATAGACAAGACCTACTCCCTGCTCAGTGAACTGGACTCAACACCCCCTCTTCACCGCACAAGAATATATCTGACTAGTAAGAATCTTAAAACCTATGTATTGCTATCTCTCGGGAAGTGAATCAAGAGGGTGTAAAACGGCATAAACACAGCAGTGAAAAGCAGCTAAACCCCATTATAAAAATAAATTACTCAAAAAAAAACCCCCATAAAACAAAGACAGTGAAAGAGAGAGAAATTCTTACAAAATCAGTTCAGGGGCTCTGATGCCACCTGGATTGACCATATCTAGACCCACAGCTGGAGGAGACATAAGGCTGGACACTCTTGGGGCTGAGAGGATTGGTGAGGTTGGGCGAGCAAACGCAGACCCTTTAAAGTAATACTGCGTGGTACCCATCCCATGGGTCCCAAATCTCCAGGTTCAAGGGCATCTTCCTACATCGAAAACATGCCTGGGAAACCCAGAAGATGGTACACCGTGTGATCGGGAAAGGTTTGTAAAACGCACCTAATTTCTCCTCTCCTTGTGCTCGGGTTCGCCATTCCAGCCGCTTGACTAACAATCTCCCTACTTGGAGAATCAGCACCGTTAACCTCCTGTTTCATACAGGTTGCAATTTGTCCTGAGGATGAACGGGAAGAGGGGGAACCAATGAGAGACTAGCTCTAGGTGTTGGGACAGGCACAGGTCACTCTATTTTCTCATCAGGAAGGAGAATGAACCACAGGCTCAGCCTGCCCCCCCGGAACCAGAATAGGGCCTGAAGCAATCCTGCGCTTTTGCGGCCAGCTCCCAAAAAAGCGACTTGACAAATGGAGCTCAGGGGCACTGCAATTCACAAACCTGCAGAGTTAGAAATGATAACTCTCGTCCACAAATATATTGAGGGAAGGCAACGAAGAGGATTGGAAAGCAAGGTAGAATTGCACGAAACAGATTTCAGGAGGTAGATTCGACTCGCCTTTAAAGCACATGAAAAGCGGCAAAACGTCGACAATGATGCCCTTGGCCAAAAAGGGCGTATGCGTTTTTTCCTGAATATATTCAGGAAAAAACGCATACGCCCTTTTTGGCCAAACAAGCAAACCGGAAAGGCAAATCAGCACTACAAGGAAGTCTCGTTTGCCATCGGTAAAAAGGGCCATGCTGAAAAAAGTGTAAAAACCAGAAATGCAGGACAGGCCATGGAGACATGGGAGCCTTGCTACGCTGATGGGCGGGATGTAAATTGCCAACAGCCACTCTGGAGAAGTGTACGGTGTGTCCTGAAACATGTAATAAACACAGCTTAGAGAGCATAGGGCACTTCCACTCATGGGCGTATACATTGGGAAAACTGAAAATCCACAAGACACAGGCACCCCAAAGTGTAGGGCTGCTCTGTTTACAAGAACCTCCAATTCGGTACATCTTAAATAGCCCAGGAAAGAGAAAAATGGATAAAGAAGTTGTGGTACTTATGCACAATGGCATATCACTCACCCATGAAATCAATGTCATAAGGCTAGTAGCAGCGTGATGAGTGCATTTAGGTACGATGACTCTAAGTGAAATAAGTCACACAGAAAAAGACACTTATCCTAAGATATCACTTATAGAGGGAATGTCAAATTCGCTACCCTTGAACTGAATTACAATACAGAACAGAGTCACACGTTTAGAAAACACACTATGGCTGCCTAACGGGAAAGGTCAGGTGGGGTGATGCATAAAAAAATGGTTTGAAATTAGCTCAGATACCGTTCCATAAGCCAAATATGTAATAGACAAGACCTACTCCCTGCTCAGTGAACTGGACTCAACACCCCCTATTCACCGCACAAGAATATATCTGACTAGTAAGAATCTTAAAACCTATGTATTGCTATCTCTCGGGAAGTGAATCAAGAGGGTGTAAAGCGGCATAAACACAGCAGTGAAAAGCAGCTAAACCCCATTATAAAAATAAATTACTCAAAAAAAAACCCCCATAAAACAAAGACAGTGAAAGAGAGAGAAATTCTTACAAAATCAGTTCAGGGGCTCTGATGCCACCTGGATTGACCATATCTAGACCCACAGCTGGATGAGACATAAGGCTGGACACTCTTGGGGCTGAGAGGATTGGTGAGGTTAGGCGAGCAAACGCAGACCCTTTAAAGTAATACTGCTTGGTACCCATCCCATGGGTCCCAAATCTCCAGGTTCAAGGGCATCTTCCTACATCGAAAACATGCCTGGGAAACCCAGAAGATGGTACACCGTGTGATCGGGAACGGTTTGTAAAACGCACCTCATTTCTGCTCTCCTTGTGCTCGGGTTCGCCATTCCAGCCGCTTGACTAACAATCTCCCTACTTGGAGAATCAGCACCGTTAACCTCCTGTTTCATACAGGTTGCAATTTGTCCTGAGGATGAACGGGAAGAGGGGGAACCAATGAGAGACTAGCTCTAGGTGTTGGGACAGGCACAGGTCACTCTATTTTCCCATCAGGAAGAAGAATGAACCACAGGCTCAGCCTTCCCCCCCGGAACCAGAATAGGGCCTGAAGCAATCCTGCGCTTTTGCGGCCAGCTCCCAAAAAAGCGACTTGACAAATGGAGCTCAGGGGCACTGCAATTCACAAACCTGCAGAGTTAGAAATGATAACTCTCGTCCACAAATATATTGAGGGAAGGCAACGAAGAGGATTGGAAAGCAAGGTAGAATTGCACGAAACAGATTTCAGGAGGTAGATTCGACTCGCCTTTAAAGCACATGAAAAGCGGCAAAACGTCGACAATGATGCCCTTGGCCAAAAAGGGCGTATGCGTTTTTTCCTGAATATATTCAGGAAAAAACGCATACGCCCTTTTTGGCCAAACAAGCAAGCCGGAAAGGCAAATCAGCACTACAAGGAAGTCTCGCTTGCCATCGGTAAAAAGGGCCATGCTGAAAAAAGTGTAAAAACCAGAAATGCAGGACAGGCCAAGGAGACATGGGAGCCTTGCTACGCTGATGGGCGGGATGTAAATTGCCAACAGCCACTCTGGAGAAGTGTACGGTGTGTCCTGAAACATGTAATAAACACAGCTTAGAGAGCATAGGGCACTTCCACTCATGGGCGTATACATTGGGAAAACTGAAAATCCACAAGACACAGGCACCCCAAAGTGTAGGGCTGCTCTGTTTACAAGAACCTCCAATTCGGTACATCTTAAATAGCCCAGGAAAGAGAAAAATGGATAAAGAAGTTGTGGTACTTATGCACAATGGCATATCACTCAGCCATGAAATCAATGTCATAAGGCTAGTAGCAGCGTGATGAGTGCATTTAGGTACGATGACTCTAAGTGAAATAAGTCACACAGAAAAAGACACTTATCCTAAGATATCACTTATAGAGGGAATGTCAAAATCGCTACCCTTGAACTGAATTACAAAACAAACAGAGTCACACTTTAGAAAACACACTATGGCTGCTTAACGGGAAAGGTCAGGTGGGGTGATGCATAAAAGAAGGGTTTGAAATTAGCTCAGATACCGTTCCATAAGCCAAATATGTAATAGACAAGACCTACTCCCTGCTCAGTGAACTGGACTCAACACCCCCTATTCACCGCACAAGAATATATCTGACTAGTAAGAATCTTAAAACCTATGTATTGCTATCTCTCGGGAAGTGAATCAAGAGGGTGTAAAGCGGCATAAACACAGCAGTGAAAAGCAGCTAAACCCCATTATAAAAATAAATTACTCAAAAAAAAAAAAAACCCCTGAAAACAAAGACAGTGAAAGAGAGAGAAATTCTTACTAAATCCGTTCAGGGGCTCTGATGCCACCTGGATTGACCATATCTAGACCCACAGCTGGATGAGACAGACGGCTGGACACTCTTGGGGCTGAGAGGATTGGTGAGGTTGGGCGAGCAAACGCAGACCCTTTAAAGTAATACTGCCTGGTACCCATCCCATGGGTCCCAAATATCCAGGTTCAAGGGCATCTTCTTACATCGAAAACATGCCTGGGAAACCCAGAAGATGGTACACCGTGTGATCGGGAAAGGTTTCTAAAACACACCTCATTTCTGCTCTCCTTGTGCTCGGGTTCGCCATTCCAGCCGCTTGACTAACAATCTCCCTACTTGGAGAATCAGCACCGTTACCCTCCTGTTTCGTAGAGGTTGCAATTTGTCCTGAGGATGAACGGGAAGAGAGGGAACCAATGAGAGACTAGCTCTAGGTGTTGGGACAGGCACAGGTCACTCTATTTTCCCATCAGGAAGAAGAATGAACCACAGGCTCAGCCTGCCCCCCCGGAACCAGAATAGGGCCTGAAGCAATCCTGCGCTTTTGCGGCCAGCTCCCAAAAAAGCGACTTGACAAATGGAGCTCAGGGGCACTGCAATTCACAAACCTGCAGAGTTAGAAATGATAACTCTCGTCCACAAATATATTGAGGGAAGGCAACGAACAGGATTGGAAAGCAAGGCAGAATTGCAGGAAACAGATTTCAGGAGGTAGATTCGACTCGCCTTTAAAGCACATGAAAAGCGGCAAAACGTCGACAATGATGCCCTTGGCCAAAAAGGGCGTATGCGTTTTTTCCTGAATATATTCAGGGAAAAACGCATACGCCCTTTTTGGCCAAACAAGCAAGCCGGAAAGGCAAATCAGCACTACAAGGAAGTCTCGCTTGCCATCGGTAAAAAGGGCCATGCTGAAAAAAGTGTAAAAACCAGAAATGCAGGACAGGCCATGGAGACATGGGAGCCTTGCTACGCTGATGGGCGGGATGTAAATTGCCAACAGTCACTCTGGAGAAGTGTACGGTGTGTCCTGAAACATGTAATAAACACAGCTTAGAGAGCATAGGGCACTTCCACTCATGGGCGTATACATTGGGAAAACTGAAAATCCACAAGACACAGGCACCCCAAAGTGTAGGGCTGCTCTGTTTACAAGAACCTCCAATTCGGTACATCTTAAATAGCCCAGGAAAGAGAAAAATGGATAAAGAAGTTGTGGTACTTATGCACAATGGCATATCACTCACCCATGAAATCAATGTCATAAGGCTAGTAGCAGCGTGATGAGTGCATTTAGGTACGATGACTCTAAGTGAAATAAGTCACACAGAAAAAGACACTTATCCTAAGATATCACTTATAGAGGGAATGTCAAATTCGCTACCCTTGAACTGAATTACAATACAGAACAGAGTCACACGTTTAGAAAACACACTATGGCTGCCTAACGGGAAAGGTCAGGTGGGGTGATGCATAAAAAAATGGTTTGAAATTAGCTCAGATACCGTTCCATAAGCCAAATATGTAATAGACAAGACCTACTCCCTGCTCAGTGAACTGGACTCAACACCCCCTATTCACCGCACAAGAATATATCTGACTAGTAAGAATCTTAAAACCTATGTATTGCTATCTCTCGGGAAGTGAATCAAGAGGGTGTAAAGCGGCATAAACACAGCAGTGAAAAGCAGCTAAACCCCATTATAAAAATAAATTACTCAAAAAAAAACCCCCATAAAACAAAGACAGTGAAAGAGAGAGAAATTCTTACAAAATCAGTTCAGGGGCTCTGATGCCACCTGGATTGACCATATCTAGACCCACAGCTGGATGAGACATAAGGCTGGACACTCTTGGGGCTGAGAGGATTGGTGAGGTTAGGCGAGCAAACGCAGACCCTTTAAAGTAATACTGCTTGGTACCCATCCCATGGGTCCCAAATCTCCAGGTTCAAGGGCATCTTCCTACATCGAAAACATGCCTGGGAAACCCAGAAGATGGTACACCGTGTGATCGGGAACGGTTTGTAAAACGCACCTCATTTCTGCTCTCCTTGTGCTCGGGTTCGCCATTCCAGCCGCTTGACTAACAATCTCCCTACTTGGAGAATCAGCACCGTTAACCTCCTGTTTCATACAGGTTGCAATTTGTCCTGAGGATGAACGGGAAGAGGGGGAACCAATGAGAGACTAGCTCTAGGTGTTGGGACAGGCACAGGTCACTCTATTTTCCCATCAGGAAGAAGAATGAACCACAGGCTCAGCCTTCCCCCCCGGAACCAGAATAGGGCCTGAAGCAATCCTGCGCTTTTGCGGCCAGCTCCCAAAAAAGCGACTTGACAAATGGAGCTCAGGGGCACTGCAATTCACAAACCTGCAGAGTTAGAAATGATAACTCTCGTCCACAAATATATTGAGGGAAGGCAACGAACAGGATTGGAAAGCAAGGTAGAATTGCACGAAACAGATTTCAGGAGGTAGATTCGACTCGCCTTTAAAGCACATGAAAAGCGGCAAAACGTCGACAATGATGCCCTTGGCCAAAAAGGGCGTATGCGTTTTTTCCTGAATATATTCAGGAAAAAACGCATACGCCCTTTTTGGCCAAACAAGCAAGCCGGAAAGGCAAATCAGCACTACAAGGAAGTCTCGCTTGCCATCGGTAAAAAGGGCCATGCTGAAAAAAGTGTAAAAACCAGAAATGCAGGACAGGCCAAGGAGACATGGGAGCCTTGCTACGCTGATGGGCGGGATGTAAATTGCCAACAGCCACTCTGGAGAAGTGTACGGTGTGTCCTGAAACATGTAATAAACACAGCTTAGAGAGCATAGGGCACTTCCACTCATGGGCGTATACATTGGGAAAACTGAAAATCCACAAGACACAGGCACCCCAAAGTGTAGGGCTGCTCTGTTTACAAGAACCTCCAATTCGGTACATCTTAAATAGCCCAGGAAAGAGAAAAATGGATAAAGAAGTTGTGGTACTTATGCACAATGGCATATCACTCAGCCATGAAATCAATGTCATAAGGCTAGTAGCAGCGTGATGAGTGCATTTAGGTACGATGACTCTAAGTGAAATAAGTCACACAGAAAAAGACACTTATCCTAAGATATCACTTATAGAGGGAATGTCAAAATCGCTACCCTTGAACTGAATTACAAAACAAACAGAGTCACACTTTAGAAAACACACTATGGCTGCTTAACGGGAAAGGTCAGGTGGGGTGATGCATAAAAGAAGGGTTTGAAATTAGCTCAGATACCGTTCCATAAGCCAAATATGTAATAGACAAGACCTACTCCCTGCTCAGTGAACTGGACTCAACACCCCCTATTCACCGCACAAGAATATATCTGACTAGTAAGAATCTTAAAACCTATGTATTGCTATCTCTCGGGAAGTGAATCAAGAGGGTGTAAAGCGGCATAAACACAGCAGTGAAAAGCAGCTAAACCCCATTATAAAAATAAATTACTCAAAAAAAAAAAAAACCCCTGAAAACAAAGACAGTGAAAGAGAGAGAAATTCTTACTAAATCCGTTCAGGGGCTCTGATGCCACCTGGATTGACCATATCTAGACCCACAGCTGGATGAGACAGAAGGCTGGACACTCTTGGGGCTGAGAGGATTGGTGAGGTTGGGCGAGCAAACGCAGACCCTTTAAAGTAATACTGCCTGGTACCCATCCCATGGGTCCCAAATCTCCAGGTTCAAGGGCATCTTCTTACATCGAAAACATGCCTGGGAAACCCAGAAGATGGTACACCGTGTGATCGGGAAAGGTTTCTAAAACACACCTCATTTCTGCTCTCCTTGTGCTCGGGTTCGCCATTCCAGCCGCTTGACTAACAATCTCCCTACTTGGAGAATCAGCACCGTTACCCTCCTGTTTCGTAGAGGTTGCAATTTGTCCTGAGGATGAACGGGAAGAGAGGGAACCAATGAGAGACTAGCTCTAGGTGTTGGGACAGGCACAGGTCACTCTATTTTCCCATCAGGAAGAAGAATGAACCACAGGCTCAGCCTGCCCCCCCGGAACCAGAATAGGGCCTGAAGCAATCCTGCGCTTTTGCGGCCAGCTCCCAAAAAAGCGACTTGACAAATGGAGCTCAGGGGCACTGCAATTCACAAACCTGCAGAGTTAGAAATGATAACTCTCGTCCACAAATATATTGAGGGAAGGCAACGAACAGGATTGGAAAGCAAGGCAGAATTGCAGGAAACAGATTTCAGGAGGTAGATTCGACTCGCCTTTAAAGCACATGAAAAGCGGCAAAACGTCGACAATGATGCCCTTGGCCAAAAAGGGCGTATGCGTTTTTTCCTGAATATATTCAGGGAAAAACGCATACGCCCTTTTTGGCCAAACAAGCAAGCCGGAAAGGCAAATCAGCACTACAAGGAAGTCTCGCTTGCCATCGGTAAAAAGGGCCATGCTGAAAAAAGTGTAAAAACCAGAAATGCAGGACAGGCCATGGAGACATGGGAGCCTTGCTACGCTGATGGGCGGGATGTAAATTGCCAACAGTCACTCTGGAGAAGTGTACGGTGTGTCCTGAAACATGTAATAAACACAGCTTAGAGAGCATAGGGCACTTCCACTCATGGGCGTATACATTGGGAAAACTGAAAATCCACAAGACACAGGGACCCCAAAGTGTAGGGCTGCTCTGTTTACAAGAACCTCCAATTCGGTACATCTTAAATAGCCCAGGAAAGAGAAAAATGGATAAAGAAGTTGTGGTACTTATGCACAATGGCATATCACTCACCCATGAAATCAATGTCATAAGGCTAGTAGCAGCGTGATGAGTGCATTTAGGTACGATGACTCTAAGTAAAATAAGTCACACAGAAAAAGACACTTATCCTAAGATATCACTTATAGAGGGAATGTCAAATTCGCTGCCGTTAAACTGAATTACAAAACAGAACAGAGTCACACGTTTAGAAAACACACTATGGCTGCCTAACGGGAAAGGTCAGGTGGGGTGATGCATAAAAAAATGGTTTGAAATTAGCTCAGATACCGTTCCATAAGCCAAATATGTAATAGACAAGACCTACTCCCTGCTCAGTGAACTGGACTCAACACCCCCTATTCACCGCACAAGAATATATCTGACTAGTAAGAATCTTAAAACCTATGTATTGCTATCTCTCGGGAAGTGAATCAAGAGGGTGTAAAGCGGCATAAACACAGCAGTGAAAAGCAGCTAAACCCCATTATAAAAATAAATTACTCAAAAAAAAAAACCCCAGAAAACAAAGACAGTGAAAGAGAGAGAAATTCTTACTAAATCCGTTCAGGGGCTCTGATGCCACCTGGATTGACCATATCTAGACCCACAGCTGGATGAGACATAAGGCTGGACACTCTTGGGGCTGAGAGGATTGGTGAGGTTGGGCGAGCAAACGCAGACCCTTTAAAGTAATACTGCGTGGTACCCATCCCATGGGTCCCAAATCTCCAGGTTCAAGGGCATCTTCCTACATCGAAAACATGCCTGGGAAACCCAGAAGATGGTACACCGTGTGATCAGGAAAGGTTTCTAAAACACACCTCATTTCTGCTCTCCTTGTGCTCGGGTTCGCCATTCCAGCCGCTTGACTAACAATCTCCCTACTTGGAGAATCAGCACCGTTAACCTCCTGTTTCGTACAGGTTGCAATTGGTCCTGAGGATGAACGGGAAGAGGGGGAACCAATGAGAGACTAGCTCTAGGTGTTGGGACAGGCACAGGTCACTCTATTTTCCCATCAGGAAGAAGAATGAACCACAGGCTCAGCCTGCCCCCCCGGAACCAGAATAGGGCCTGAAGCAATCCTGCGGTTTTGCGGCCAGCTCCCAAAAAAGCGACTTGACAAATGGAGCTCAGGGGCACTGCAATTCACAAACCTGCAGAGTTAGAAATGATAACTCTCGTCCACAAATATATTGAGGGAAGGCAACGAAGAGGATTGGAAAGCAAGGTAGAATTGCACGAAACAGATTTCAGGAGGTAGATTCGACTCGCCTTTAAAGCACATGAAAAGCGGCAAAACGTCGACAATGATGCCCTTGGCCAAAAAGGGCGTATGCGTTTTTTCCTGAATATATTCAGGGAAAAAAGCATACGCCCTTTTTGGCCAAACAAGCAAGCTGGAAAGGCAAATCAGCACTACAAGGAAGTCTCGCTTGCCATCGGTAAAAAGGGCCATGCTGAAAAAAGTGTAAAAACCAGAAATGCAGGACAGGCCATGGAAACATGGGAGCCTTGCTACGCTGATGGGCGGGATGTAAATTGCCAACAGCCACTCTGGAGAAGTGTACGGTGTGTCCTGAAACATGTAATAAACACAGCTTAGAGAGCATAGGGCACTTCCACTCATGGGCGTATACATTGCGAAAACTGAAAATCCACAAGACACAGGCACCCCAAAGTGTAGGGCTGCTCTGTTTACAAGAACCTCCAATTCGGTACATCTTAAATAGCCCAGGAAAGAGAAAAATGGATAAAGAAGTTGTGGTACTTATGCACAATGGCATATCACTCACCCATGAAATCAATGTCATAAGGCTAGTAGCAGCGTGATGAGTGCATTTAGGTACGATGACTCTAAGTGAAATAAGTCACACAGAAAAAGACACTTATCCTAAGATATCACTTATAGAGGGAATGTCAAATTCGCTACCGTTGAACTGAATTACAAAACAGAACAGAGTCACACGTTTAGAAAACACACTATGGCTGCCTAACGGGAAAGGTCAGGTGGGGTGATGCATAAAAAAATGGTTTGAAATTAGCTCAGATACCGTTCCATAAGCCAAATATGTAATAGACAAGACCTACTCCCTGCTCAGTGAACTGGACTCAACACCCCCTATTCACCGCACAAGAATATATCTGACTAGTAAGAATCTTAAAACCTATGTATTGCTATCTCTCGGGAAGTGAATCAAGAGGGTGTAAAGCGGCATAAACACAGCAGTGAAAAGCAGCTAAACCCCATTATAAAAATAAATTACTCAAAAAAAAAACCCCAGAAAACAAAGACAGTGAAAGAGAAAGAAATTCTTACAAAATCCGTTCAGGGGCTCTGATGCCACCTGGATTGACCATATCTAGACCCACAGCTGGATGAGACATAAGGCTGGACACTCTTGGGGCTGAGAGGATTGGTGAGGTTGGGCGAGCAAACGCAGACCCTTTAAAGTAATACTGCGTGGTACCCATCCCATGGGTCCCAAATCTCCAGGTTCAAGGGCATCTTCCTACATCGAAAACATGCCTGGGAAACCCAGAAGATGGTACACCGTGTGATCGGGAAAGGTTTCTAAAACACACCTCATTTCTCCTCTCCTTGTGCTCGGGTTCGCCATTCCAGCCGCTTGACTAACAATCTCCCTACTTGGAGAATCAGCACCGTTAACCTCCTGTTTCGTACAGGTTGCAATTTGTCCTGAGGATGAACGGGAAGAGGGGGAACCAATGAGAGACTAGCTCTAGGTGTTGGGACAGGCACAGGTCACTCTATTTTCCCATCAGGAAGAAGAATGAACCACAGGCTCAGCCTGCCCCCCCGGAACCAGAATAGGGCCTGAAGCAATCCTGCGCTTTTGTGGCCAGCTCCCAAAAAAGCGACTTGACAAATGGAGCTCAGGGGCACTGCAATTCACAAACCTGCAGAGTTAGAAATGATAACTCTCGTCCACAAATATATTGAGGGAAGGCAACGAAGAGGATTGGAAAGCAAGGTAGAATTGCAGGAAACAGATTTCAGGAGGTAGATTCGACTCGCCTTTAAAGCACATGAAAAGCGGCAAAACGTCGACAATGATGCCCTTGGCCAAAAAGGGCGTATGCGTTTTTTCCTGAATATATTCAGGAAAAAACGCATACGCCCTTTTTGGCCAAACAAGCAAGCCGGAAAGGCAAATCAGCACTACAAGGAAGTCTCGCTTGCCATCGGTAAAAAGGGCCATGCTGAAAAAAGTGTAAAAACCAGAAATGCAGGACAGGCCATGGAGACATGGGAGCCTTGCTACGCTGATGGGCGGGATGTAAATTGCCAACAGCCACTCTGGAGAAGTGTACGGTGTGTCCTGAAACATGTAATAAACACAGCTTAGAGAGCATAGGGCACTTCCACTCATGGGCGTATACATTGGGAAAACTGAAAATCCACAAGACACAGGCACCCCAAAGTGTAGGGCTGCTCTGTTTACAAGAACCTCCAATTCGGTACATCTTAAATAGCCCAGGAAAGAGAAAAATGGATAAAGAAGTTGTGGTACTTATGCACAATGGCATATCACTCAGCCATGAAATCAATGTCATAAGGCTAGTAGCAGCGTGATGAGTGCATTTAGGTACGATGACTCTAAGTGAAATAAGTCACACAGAAAAAGACACTTATCCTAAGATATCACTTATAGAGGGAATGTCAAATTCGCTACCGTTGAACTGAATTACAAAACAGAACAGAGTCACACGTTTAGAAAACACACTCTGGCTGCCTAACGGGAAAGGTCAGGTGGGGTGATGCATAAAAAAATGGTTTGAAATTAGCTCAGATACCGTTCCATAAGCCAAATATGTAATAGACAAGACCTACTCCCTGCTCAGTGAACTGGACTCAACACCCCCTATTCACCGCACAAGAATATATCTGACTAGTAAGAATCTTAAAACCTATGTATTGCTATCTCTCGGGAAGTGAATCAAGAGGGTGTAAAGCGGCATAAACACAGCAGTGAAAAGCAGCTAAACCCCATTATAAAAATAAATTACTCAAAAAAAAAACCCCAGAAAACAAAGACAGTGAAAGAGAGAGAAATTCTTACTAAATCCGTTCAGGGGCTCTGATGCCACCTGGATTGACCATATCTAGACCCACAGCTGGATGAGACATAAGGCTGGACACTCTTGGGGCTGAGAGGATTGGTGAGGTTGGGCGAGCAAACGCAGACCCTTTAAAGTAATACTGCGTGGTACCCATCCCATGGGTCCCAAATCTCCAGGTTCAAGGGCATCTTCCTACATCGAAAACATGCCTGGGAAACCCAGAAGATGGTACACCGTGTGATCGGGAAAGGTTTCTAAAACACACCTCATTTCTGCTCTCCTTGTGCTCGGGTTCGCCATTCCAGCCGCTTGACTAACAATCTCCCTACTTGGAGAATCAGCACCGTTACCCTCCTGTTTCGTACAGGTTGCAGTTTGTCCTGAGGATGAACGGGAAGAGGGGGAACCAATGAGAGACTAGCTCTAGGTGTTGGGACAGGCACAGGTCACTCTATTTTCCCATCAGGAAGAAGAATGAACCACAGGCTCAGCCTGCCCCCCCGGAACCAGAATAGGGCCTGAAGCAATCCTGCGCTTTTGCGGCCAGCTCCCAAAAAAGCGACTTGACAAATGGAGCTCAGGGGCACTGCAATTCACAAACCTGCAGAGTTAGAAATGATAACTCTCGTCCACAAATATATTGAGGGAAGGCAACGAAGAGGATTGGAAAGCAAGGTAGAATTGCACGAAACAGATTTCAGGAGGTAGATTCGACTCGCCTTTAAAGCACATGAAAAGCGGCAAAACGTCGACAATGATGCCCTTGGCCAAAAAGGGCGTATGCGTTTTTTCCTGAATATATTCAGGAAAAAACGCATACGCCCTTTTTGGCCAAACAAGCAAGCCGGAAAGGCAAATCAGCACTACAAGGAAGTCTCGCTTGCCATCGGTAAAAAGGGCCATGCTGAAAAAAGTGTAAAAACCAGAAATGCAGGACAGGCCATGGAGACATGGGAGCCTTGCTACGCTGATGGGCGGGATGTAAATTGCCAACAGCCACTCTGGAGAAGTGTACGGTGTGTCCTGAAACATGTAATAAACACAGCTTAGAGAGCATAGGGCACTTCCACTCATGAGCGTATATATTGGGAAAACTGAAAATCCACAAGACACAGGCACCCCAAAGTGTAGGGCTGCTCTGTTTACAAGAACCTCCAATTCGGTACATCTTAAATAGCCCAGGAAAGAGAAAAATGGATAAAGAAGTTGTGGTACTTATGCACAATGGCATATCACTCACCCATGAAATCAATGTCATAAGGCTAGTAGCAGCGTGATGAGTGCATTTAGGTACGATGACTCTAAGTGAAATAAGTCACACAGAAAAAGACACTTATCCTAAGATATCACTTATAGAGGGAATGTCAAATTCGCTACCGTTGAACTGAATTACAAAACAGAACAGAGTCACACGTTTAGAAAACACACTATGGCTGCCTAACGGGAAAGGTCAGGTGGGGTGATGCATAAAAAAATGGTTTGAAATTAGCTCAGATACCGTTCCATAAGCCAAATATGTAATAGACAAGACCTACTCCCTGCTCAGTGAACTGGACTCAACACCCCCTATTCACCGCACAAGAATATATCTGACTAGTAAGAATCTTAAAACCTATGTATTGCTATCTCTCGGGAAGTGAATCAAGAGGGTGTAAAACGGCATAAACACAGCAGTGAAAAGCAGCTAAACCCCATTATAAAAATAAATTACTCAAAAAAAAAAACCCCAGAAAACAAAGACAGTGAAAGAGAGAGAAATTCTTACTAAATCCGTTCAGGGGCTCTGATGCCACCTGGATTGACCATATCTAGACCCACAGCTGGATGAGACATAAGGCTGGACACTCTTGGGGCTGAGAGGATTGGTGAGGTTGGGCGAGCAAACGCAGACCCTTTAAAGTAATACTGCGTGGTACCCATCCCATGGGTCCCAAATCTCCAGGTTCAAGGGCATCTTCCTACATCGAAAACATGCCTGGGAAACCCAGAAGATGGTACACCGTGTGATCAGGAAAGGTTTCTAAAACACACCTCATTTCTGCTCTCCTTGTGCTCGGGTTCGCCATTCCAGCCGCTTGACTAACAATCTCCCTACTTGGAGAATCAGCACCGTTACCCTCCTGTTTCGTACAGGTTGCAATTTGTCCTGAGGATGAACGGGAAGAGGGGGAACCAATGAGAGACTAGCTCTAGGTGTTGGGACAGGCACAGGTCACTCTATTTTCCCATCAGGAAGAAGAATGAACCACAGGCTCAGCCTGCCCCCCCCGGAACCAGAATAGGGCCTGAAGCAATCCTGCGCTTTTGCGGCCAGCTCCCAAAAAAGCGACTTGACAAATGGAGCTCAGGGGCACTGCAATTCACAAACCTGCAGAGTTAGAAATGATAACTCTCGTCCACAAATATATTGAGGGAAGGCAACGAACAGGATTGGAAAGCAAGGCAGAATTGCAGGAAACAGATTTCAGGAGGTAGATACGACTCGCCTTTAAAGCACATGAAAAGCGGCAAAACGTCGACAATGATGCCCTTGGCCAAAAAGGGCGTATGCGTTTTTTCCTGAATATATTCAGGAAAAAACGCATACGCCCTTTTTGGCCAAACAAGCAAGCCGGAAAGGCAAATCAGCACTACAAGGAAGTCTCGCTTGCCATCGGTAAAAAGGGCCATGCTGAAAAAAGTGTAAAAACCAGAAATGCAGGACAGGCCATGGAGACATGGGAGCCTTGCTACGCTGATGGGCGGGATGTAAATTGCCAACAGCCACTCTGGAGAAGTGTACGGTGTGTCCTGAAACATGTAATAAACACAGCTTAGAGAGCATAGGGCACTTCCACTCATGGGCGTATACATTGCGAAAACTGAAAATCCACAAGACACAGGCACCCCAAAGTGTAGGGCTGCTCTGTTTACAAGAACCTCCAATTCGGTACATCTTAAATAGCCCAGGAAAGAGAAAAATGGATAAAGAAGTTGTGGTACTTATGCACAATGGCATATCACTCACCCATGAAATCAATGTCATAAGGCTAGTAGCAGCGTGATGAGTGCATTTAGGTACGATGACTCTAAGTGAAATAAGTCACACAGAAAAAGACACTTATCCTAAGATATCACTTATAGAGGGAATGTCAAATTCGCTACCGTTGAACTGAATTACAAAACAGAACAGAGTCACACGTTTAGAAAACACACTCTGGCTGCCTAACGGGAAAGGTCAGGTGGGGTGATGCATAAAAAAAGGGTTTGAAATTAGCTCAGATACCGTTCCATAAGCCAAATATGTAATAGACAAGACCTACTCCCTGCTCAGTGAACTGGACTCAACACCCCCTATTCACCGCACAAGAATATATCTGACTAGTAAGAATCTTAAAACCTATGTATTGCTATCTCTCGGGAAGTGAATCAAGAGGGTGTAAAGCGGCATAAACACAGCAGTGAAAAGCAGCTAAACCCCATTATAAAAATAAATTACTCAAAAAAAAAACCCCAGAAAACAAAGACAGTGAAAGAGAGAGAAATTCTTACTAAATCCGTTCAGGGGCTCTGATGCCACCTGGATTGACCATATCTAGACCCACAGCTGGATGAGACATAAGGCTGGACACTCTTGGGGCTGAGAGGATTGGTGAGGTTGGGCGAGCAAACGCAGACCCTTTAAAGTAATACTGCGTGGTACCCATCCCATGGGTCCCAAATCTCCAGGTTCAAGGGCATCTTCCTACATCGAAAACATGCCTGGGAAACCCAGAAGATGGTACACCGTGTGATCGGGAAAGGTTTCTAAAACACACCTCATTTCTGCTCTCCTTGTGCTCGGGTTCGCCATTCCAGCCGCTTGACTAACAATCTCCCTACTTGGAGAATCAGCACCGTTACCCTCCTGTTTCGTACAGGTTGCAATTTGTCCTGAGGATGAACGGGAAGAGGGGGAACCAATGAGAGACTAGCTCTAGGTGTTGGGACAGGCACAGGTCACTCTATTTTCCCATCAGGAAGAAGAATGAACCACAGGCTCAGCCTGCCCCCCCGGAACCAGAATAGGGCCTGAAGCAATCCTGCGCTTTTGCGGCCAGCTCCCAAAAAAGCGACTTGACAAATGGAGCTCAGGGGCACTGCAATTCACAAACCTGCAGAGTTAGAAATGATAACTCTCGTCCACAAATATATTGAGGGAAGGCAACGAAGAGGATTGGAAAGCAAGGTAGAATTGCACGAAACAGATTTCAGGAGGTAGATTCGACTCGCCTTTAAAGCACATGAAAAGCGGCAAAACGTCGACAATGATGCCCTTGGCCAAAAAGGGCGTATGCGTTTTTTCCTGAATATATTCAGGAAAAAACGCATACGCCCTTTTTGGCCAAACAAGCAAGCCGGAAAGGCAAATCAGCACTACAAGGAAGTCTCGCTTGCCATCGGTAAAAAGGGCCATGCTGAAAAAAGTGTAAAAACCAGAAATGCAGGACAGGCCATGGAGACATGGGAGCCTTGCTACGCTGATGGGCGGGATGTAAATTGCCAACAGCCACTCTGGAGAAGTGTACGGTGTGTCCTGAAACATGTAATAAACACAGCTTAGAGAGCATAGGGCACTTCCACTCATGAGCGTATACATTGGGAAAACTGAAAATCCACAAGACACAGGCACCCCAAAGTGTAGGGCTGCTCTGTTTACAAGAACCTCCAATTCGGTACATCTTAAATAGCCCAGGAAAGAGAAAAGTGGATAAAGAAGTTGTGGTACTTATGCACAATGGCATATCACTCACCCATGAAATCAATGTCATAAGGCTAGTAGCAGCGTGATGAGTGCATTTAGGTACGATGACTCTAAGTGAAATAAGTCACACAGAAAAAGACACTTATCCTAAGATATCACTTATAGAGGGAATGTCAAATTCGCTACCGTTGAACTGAATTACAAAACAGAACAGAGTCACACGTTTAGAAAACACACTATGGCTGCCTAACGGGAAAGGTCAGGTGGGGTGATGCATAAAAAAATGGTTTGAAATTAGCTCAGATACCGTTGCATAAGCCAAATATGTAATAGACAAGACCTACTCCCTGCTCAGTGAACTGGACTCAACACCCCGTATTCACCGCACAAGAATATATCTGACTAGTAAGAATCTTAAAACCTATGTATTGCTATCTCTCGGGAAGTGAATCAAGAGGGTGTAAAGCGGCATAAACACAGCAGTGAAAAGCAGCTAAACCCCATTATAAAAATAAATTACTCAAAAAAAAACCCCCATAAAACAAAGACAGTGAAAGAGAGAGAAATTCTTACAAAATCCGTTCAGGGGCTCTGATGCCACCTGGATTGACCATATCTAGACCCACAGCTGGATGAGACATAAGGCTGGACACTCTTGGGGCTGAGAGGATTGGTGAGGTTGGGCGAGCAAACGCAGACCCTTTAAAGTAATACTGCGTGTTACCCATCCCATGGGTCCCAAATCTCCAGGTTCAAGGGCATCTTCCTACATCGAAAACATGCCTGGGAAACCCAGAAGATGGTACACCGTGTGATCGGGAAAGGTTTCTAAAACACACCTCATTTCTCCTCTCCTTGTGCTCGGGTTCGCCATTCCAGCCGCTTGACTAACAATCTCCCTACTTGGAGAATCAGCACCGTTAACCTCCTGTTTCGTACAGGTTGCAATTTGTCCTGAGGATGAACGGGAAGAGGGGGAACCAATGAGAGACTAGCTCTAGGTGTTGGGACAGGCACAGGTCACTCTATTTTCCCATCAGGAAGAAGAATGAACCACAGGCTCAGCCTGCCCCCCCGGAACCAGAATAGGGCCTGAATCAATCCTGCGCTTTTGTGGCCAGCTCCCAAAAAAGCGACTTGACAAATGGAGCTCAGGGGCACTGCAATTCACAAACCTGCAGAGTTAGAAATGATAACTCTCGTCCACAAATATATTGAGGGAAGGCAACGAAGAGGATTGGAAAGCAAGGTAGAATTGCAGGAAACAGATTTCAGGAGGTAGATTCGACTCGCCTTTAAAGCACATGAAAAGCGGCAAAACGTCGACAATGATGCCCTTGGCCAAAAAGGGCGTATGCGTTTTTTCCTGAATATATTCAGGAAAAAACGCATACGCCCTTTTTGGCCAAACAAGCAAGCCGGAAAGGCAAATCAACACTACAAGGAAGTCTCGCTTGCCATCGGTAAAAAGGGCCATGCTGAAAAAAGTGTAAAAACCAGAAATGCAGGACAGGCCATGGAGACATCGGAGCCTTGCTACGCTGATGGGTGGGATGTAAATTGCCAACAGCCACTCTGGAGAAGTGTACGGTGTGTCCTGAAACATGTAATAAACACAGCTTAGAGAGCATAGGTCACTTCCACTCATGGGCGTATACATTGGGAAAACTGAAAATCCACAAGACACAGGCACCCCAAAGTGTAGGGCTGCTCTGTTTACAAGAACCTCCAATTCGGTACATCTTAAATAGCCCAGGAAAGAGAAAAATGGATAAAGAAGTTGTGGTACTTATGCACAATGGCATATCACTCACCCATGAAATCAATGTCATAAGGCTAGTAGCAGCGTGATGAGTGCATTTAGGTACGATGACTCTAAGTGAAATAAGTCACACAGAAAAAGACACTTATCCTAAGATATCACTTATAGAGGGAATGTCAAATTCGCTACCGTTGAACTGAATTACAAAACAGAACAGAGTCACACGTTTAGAAAACACACTATGGCTGCCTAACGGGAAAGGTCAGGTGGGGTGATGCATAAAAAAATGGTTTGAAATTAGCTCAGATACCGTTCCATAAGCCAAATATGTAATAGACAAGACCTACTCCCTGCTCAGTGAACTGGACTCAACACCCCCTATTCACCGCACAAGAATATATCTGACTAGTAAGAATCTTAAAACCTATGTATTGCTATCTCTCGGGAAGTGAATCAAGAGGGTGTAAAGCGGCATAAACACAGCAGTGAAAAGCAGCTAAACCCCATTATAAAAATAAATTACTCAAAAAAAAAAACCCCAGAAAACAAAGACAGTGAAAGAGAGAGAAATTCTTACTAAATCCGTTCAGGGGCTCTGATGCCACCTGGATTGACCATATCTAGACCCACAGCTGGATGAGACATAAGGCTGGACACTCTTGGGGCTGAGAGGATTGGTGAGGTTGGGCGAGCAAACGCAGACCCTTTAAAGTAATACTGCGTGGTACCCATCCCATGGGTCCCAAATCTCCAGGTTCAAGGGCATCTTCCTACATCGAAAACATGCCTGGGAAACCCAGAAGATGGTACACCGTGTGATCGGGAAAGGTTTCTAAAACACACCTCATTTCTGCTCTCCTTGTGCTCGGGTTCGCCATTCCAGCCGCTTGACTAACAATCTCCCTACTTGGAGAATCAGCACCGTTACCCTCCTGTTTCGTACAGGTTGCAATTTGTCCTGAGGATGAACGGGAAGAGGGGGAACCAATGAGAGACTAGCTCTAGGTGTTGGGACAGGCACAGGTCACTCTATTTTCCCATCAGGAAGAAGAATGAACCACAGGCTCAGCCTGCCCCCCCGGAACCAGAATAGGGCCTGAAGCAATCCTGCGCTTTTGCGGCCAGCTCCCAAAAAAGCGACTTGACAAATGGAGCTCAGGGGCACTGCAATTCACAAACCTGCAGAGTTAGAAATGATAACTCTCGTCCACAAATATATTGAGGGAAGGCAACGAAGAGGATTGGAAAGCAAGGTAGAATTGCACGAAACAGATTTCAGGAGGTAGATTCGACTCGCCTTTAAAGCACATGAAAAGCGGCAAAACGTCGACAATGATGCCCTTGGCCAAAAAGGGCGTATGCGTTTTTTCCTGAATATATTCAGGGAAAAACGCATACGCCCTTTTTGGCCAAACAAGCAAGCCGGAAAGGCAAATCAGCACTACAAGGAAGTCTCGCTTGCCATCGGTAAAAAGGGCCATGCTGAAAAAAGTGTAAAAACCAGAAATGCAGGACAGGCCATGGAGACATGGGAGCCTTGCTACGCTGATGGGCGGGATGTAAATTGCCAACAGCCACTCTGGAGAAGTGTACGGTGTGTCCTGAAACATGTAATAAACACAGCTTAGAGAGCATAGGGCACTTCCACTCATGGGCGTATACATTGGGAAAACTGAAAATCCACAAGACACAGGCACCCCAAAGTGTAGGGCTGCTCTGTTTACAAGAACCTCCAATTCGGTACATCTTAAATAGCCCAGGAAAGAGAAAAATGGATAAAGAAGTTGTGGTACTTATGCACAATGGCATATCACTCAGCCATGAAATCAATGTCATAAGGCTAGTAGCAGCGTGATGAGTGCATTTAGGTACGATGACTCTAAGTGAAATAAGTCACACAGAAAAAGACACTTATCCTAAGATATCACTTATAGAGGGAATGTCAAATTCGCTACCCTTGAACTGAATTACAAAACAGAACAGAGTCACACGTTTAGAAAACACACTATGGCTGCCTAACGGGAAAGGTCAGGTGGGGTGATGCATAAAAAAATGGTTTGAAATTAGCTCAGATACCGTTCCATAAGCCAAATATGTAATAGACAAGACCTACTCCCTGCTCAGTGAACTGGACTCAACACCCCCTATTCACCGCACAAGAATATATCTGACTAGTAAGAATCTTAAAACCTATGTATTGCTATCTCTCGGGAAGTGAATCAAGAGGGTGTAAAACGGCATAAACACAGCAGTGAAAAGCAGCTAAACCCCATTATAAAAATAAATTACTCAAAAAAAAACCCCCATAAAACAAAGACAGTGAAAGAGAGAGAAATTCTTACAAAATCAGTTCAGGGGCTCTGATGCCACCTGGATTGACCATATCTAGACCCACAGCTGGATGAGACATAAGGCTGGACACTCTTGGGGCTGAGAGGATTGGTGAGGTTGGGCGAGCAAACGCAGACCCTTTAAAGTAATACTGCGTGGTACCCATCCCATGGGTCCCAAATCTCCAGGTTCAAGGGCATCTTCCTACATCGAAAACATGCCTGGGAAACCCAGAAGATGGTACACCGTGTGATCGGGAAAGGTTTGTAAAACGCACCTCATTTCTCCTCTCCTTGTGCTCGGGTTCGCCATTCCAGCCGCTTGACTAACAATCTCCCTACTTGGAGAATCAGCACCGTTAACCTCCTGTTTCATACAGGTTGCAATTTGTCCTGAGGATGAACGGGAAGAGGGGGAACCAATGAGAGACTAGCTCTAGGTGTTGGGACAGGCACAGGTCACTCTATTTTCCCATCAGGAAGAAGAATGAACCACAGGCTCAGCCTGCCCCCCCGGAACCAGAATAGGGCCTGAAGCAATCCTGCGCTTTTGCGGCCAGCTCCCAAAAAAGCGACTTGACAAATGGAGCTCAGGGGCACTGCAATTCACAAACCTGCAGAGTTAGAAATGATAACTCTCGTCCACAAATATATTGAGGGAAGGCAACGAAGAGGATTGGAAAGCAAGGTAGAATTGCACGAAACAGATTTCAGGAGGTAGATTCGACTCGCCTTTAAAGCACATGAAAAGCGGCAAAACGTCGACAATGATGCCCTTGGCCAAAAAGGGCGTATGCGTTTTTTCCTGAATATATTCAGGAAAAAACGCATACGCCCTTTTTGGCCAAACAAGCAAGCCGGAAAGGCAAATCAGCACTACAAGGAAGTCTCGCTTGCCATCGGTAAAAAGGGCCATGCTGAAAAAAGTGTAAAAACCAGAAATGCAGGACAGGCCATGGAGACATGGGAGCCTTGCTACGCTGATGGGCGGGATGTAAATTGCCAACAGCCACTCTGGAGAAGTGTACGGTGTGTCCTGAAACATGTAATAAACACAGCTTAGAGAGCATAGGGCACTTCCACTCATGGGCGTATACATTGGGAAAACTGAAAATCCACAAGACACAGGCACCCCAAAGTGTAGGGCTGCTCTGTTTAAAGAACCTCCAATTCGGTATATCTTAAATAGCCCAGGAAAGAGAAAAATGGATAAAGAAGTTGTGGTACTTATGCACAATGGCATATCACTCAGCCATGAAATCAATGTCATAAGGCTAGTAGCAGCGTGATGAGTGCATTTAGGTACGATGACTCTAAGTGAAATAAGTCACACAGAAAAAGACACTTATCCTAAGATATCACTTATAGAGGGAATGTCAAATTCGCTACCCTTGAACTGAATTACAAAACAGAACAGAGTCACACGTTTAGAAAACACACTATGGCTGCCTAACGGGAAAGGTCAGGTGGGGTGATGCATAAAAAAATGGTTTGAAATTAGCTCAGATACCGTTCCATAAGCCAAATATGTAATAGACAAGACCTACTCCCTGCTCAGTGAACTGGACTCAACACCCCCTATTCACCGCACAAGAATATATCTGACTAGTAAGAATCTTAAAACCTATGTATTGCTATCTCTCGGGAAGTGAATCAAGAGGGTGTAAAACGGCATAAACACAGCAGTGAAAAGCAGCTAAACCCCATTATAAAAATAAATTACTCAAAAAAAACCCCCATAAAACAAAGACAGTGAAAGAGAGAGAAATTCTTACAAAATCAGTTCAGGGGCTCTGATGCCACCTGGATTGACCATATCTAGACCCACAGCTGGATGAGACATAAGGCTGGACACTCTTGGGGCTGAGAGGATTGGTGAGGTTGGGCGAGCAAACGCAGACCCTTTAAAGTAATACTGCGTGGTACCCATCCCATGGGTCCCAAATCTCCAGGTTCAAGGGCATCTTCCTACATCGAAAACATGCCTGGGAAACCCAGAAGATGGTACACCGTGTGATCGGGAAAGGTTTGTAAAACGCACCTCATTTCTCCTCTCCTTGTGCTCGGGTTCGCCATTCCAGCCGCTTGACTAACAATCTCCCTACTTGGAGAATCAGCACCGTTAACCTCCTGTTTCATACAGGTTGCAATTTGTCCTGAGGATGAACGGGAAGAGGGGGAACCAATGAGAGACTAGCTCTAGGTGTTGGGACAGGCACAGGTCACTCTAGTTTCCCATCAGGAAGAAGAATGAACCACAGGCTCAGCCTGCCCCCCCGGAACCAGAATAGGGCCTGAAGCAATCCTGCGCTTTTGCGGCCAGCTCCCAAAAAAGCGACTTGACAAATGGAGCTCAGGGGCACTGCAATTCACAAACCTGCAGAGTTAGAAATGATAACTCTCGTCCACAAATATATTGAGGGAAGGCAACGAAGAGGATTGGAAAGCAAGGTAGAATTGCACGAAACAGATTTCAGGAGGTAGATTCGACTCGCCTTTAAAGCACATGAAAAGCGGCAAAACGTCGACAATGATGCCCTTGGCCAAAAAGGGCGTATGCGTTTTTTCCTGAATATATTCGGGAAAAAACGCATACGCCCTTTTTGGCCAAACAAGCAAGCCGGAAAGGCAAATCAGCACTACAAGGAAGTCTCGCTTGCCATCGGTCAAAAGGGCCATGCTGAAAAAAGTGTAAAAACCAGAAATGCAGGACAGGCCATGGAGACATGGGAGCCTTGCTACGCTGATGGGCGGGATGTAAATTGCCAACAGCCACTCTGGAGAAGTGTACGGTGTGTCCTGAAACATGTAATAAACACAGCTTAGAGAGCATAGGGCACTTCCACTCATGGGCGTATACATTGCGAAAACTGAAAATCCACAAGACACAGGCACCCCAAAGTGTAGGGCTGCTCTGTTTAAAGAACCTCCAATTCGGTATATCTTAAATAGCCCAGGAAAGAGAAAAATGGATAAAGAAGTTGTGGTACTTATGCACAATGGCATATCACTCAGCCATGAAATCAATGTCATAAGGCTAGTAGCAGCGTGATGAGTGCATTTAGGTACGATGACTCTAAGTGAAATAAGTCACACAGAAAAAGACACTTATCCTAAGATATCACTTATAGAGGGAATGTCAAATTCGCTACCCTTGAACTGAATTACAAAACAGAACAGAGTCACACGTTTAGAAAACACACTATGGCTGCCTAACGGGAAAGGTCAGGTGGGGTGATGCATAAAAAAATGGTTTGAAATTAGCTCAGATACCGTTCCATAAGCCAAATATGTAATAGACAAGACCTACTCCCTGCTCAGTGAACTGGACTCAACACCCCCTATTCACCGCACAAGAATATATCTGACTAGTAAGAATCTTAAAACCTATGTATTGCTATCTCTCGGGAAGTGAATCAAGAGGGTGTAAAACGGCATAAACACAGCAGTGAAAAGCAGCTAAACCCCATTATAAAAATAAATTACTCAAAAAAAAACCCCCATAAAACAAAGACAGTGAAAGAGAGAGAAATTCTTACAAAATCAGTTCAGGGGCTCTGATGCCACCTGGATTGACCATATCTAGACCCACAGCTGGATGAGACATAAGGCTGGACACTCTTGGGGCTGAGAGGATTGGTGAGGTTGGGCGAGCAAACGCAGACCCTTTAAAGTAATACTGCGTGGTACCCATCCCATGGGTCCCAAATCTCCAGGTTCAAGGGCATCTTCCTACATCGAAAACATGCCTGGGAAACCCAGAAGATGGTACACCGTGTGATCGGGAAAGGTTTGTAAAACGCACCTCATTTCTCCTCTCCTTGTGCTCGGGTTCGCCATTCCAGCCGCTTGACTAACAATCTCCCTACTTGGAGAATCAGCACCGTTAACCTCCTGTTTCATACAGGTTGCAATTTGTCCTGAGGATGAACGGGAAGAGGGGGAACCAATGAGAGACTAGCTCTAGGTGTTGGGACAGGCACAGGTCACTCTAGTTTCCCATCAGGAAGAAGAATGAACCACAGGCTCAGCCTGCCCCCCCGGAACCAGAATAGGGCCTGAAGCAATCCTGCGCTTTTGCGGCCAGCTCCCAAAAAAGCGACTTGACAAATGGAGCTCAGGGGCACTGCAATTCACAAACCTGCAGAGTTAGAAATGATAACTCTCGTCCACAAATATATTGAGGGAAGGCAACGAAGAGGATTGGAAAGCAAGGTAGAATTGCACGAAACAGATTTCAGGAGGTAGATTCGACTCGCCTTTAAAGCACATGAAAAGCGGCAAAACGTCGACAATGATGCCCTTGGCCAAAAAGGGCGTATGCGTTTTTTCCTGAATATATTCAGGAAAAAACGCATACGCCCTTTTTGGCCAAACAAGCAAGCCGGAAAGGCAAATCAGCACTACAAGGAAGTCTCGCTTGCCATCGGTAAAAAGGGCCATGCTGAAAAAAGTGTAAAAACCAGAAGTGCAGGACAGGCCATGGAGACAAGGGAGCCTTGCTACGCTGATGGGCGGGATGTAAATTGCCAACAGCCACTCTGGAGAAGTGTACGGTGTGTCCTGAAACATGTAATAAACACAGCTTAGAGAGCATAGGGCACTTCCACTCATGGGCGTATACATTGGGAAAACTGAAAATCCACAAGACACAGGCACCCCAAAATGTACAGCTGCTCTGTTTACGAGAACCTCCACTTCGGTACAAATTAAATAGCCCAGGAAAGAGAAAAATGGATAAAAAGGTTGTGGTACTTATGCACAATGGCATATCACTCAACCATGAAATCAATGTCATAAGGCTAGTAGCAGCATGATGAGTGGATTTAGGTACGATGACTCTAAGTGAAATAAGTCACACAGAACAAGACACTTATCCTAAGATATCACTTATAGAGGGAATGTCAAAATCGCTACCCTTGAACTGAATTACAAAACAGAACAGAGTCACACTTTAGAAAACACACTATGGCTGCTTAACGGGAAAGGTCAGGTGGGGTGATGCATAAAAGAAGGGTTTGAAATTAGCTCAGATACCGTTCCATAAGCCAAATATGTAATAGACAAGACCTACTCCCTGCTCAGTGAACTGGACTCAACACCCCCTATTCACCCCACAAGAATATATCTGACTAGTAAGAATCTTAAAACCTATGTATTGCTATCTCTCGGGAAGTGAATCAAGAGGGTGTAAAGCGGCATAAACACAGCAGTGAAAAGCAGCTAAACCCCATTATAAAAATAAATTACTCAAATAAAAAAAACCCCAGAAAACAAAGACAGTGAAAGAGAGAGAAATTCTTACTAAATCCGTTCAGGGGCTCTGATGCCACCTGGATTGACCATATCTAGACCCACAGCTGGATGAGACATAAGGCTGGACACTCTTGGGGCTGAGAGGATTGGTGAGGTTGGGCGAGCAAACGCAGACCCTTTAAAGTAATACTGCGTGGTACCCATCCCATGGGTCCCAAATCTCCAGGTTCAAGGGCATCTTCCTACATCGAAAACATGCCTGGGAAACCCAGAAGATGGTACACCGTGTGATCGGGAAAGGTTTCTAAAACACAATTCATTTCTGCTCTCCTTGTGCTCTGGTTCGCCATTCCAGCCTCTTGACTAACAATCTCCCTACTTGAAGAATCAGCACCGTTAACCTCCTGTTTCGTACAGGTTGCAATTTGTCCTGAGGATGAACGGGAAGAGGGGGAACCAATGAGAGACTAGCTCTAGGTGTTGGGACAGGCACAGGTCACTCTATTTTCCCATCAGGAAGAAGAATGAACCAAAGGCTCAGCCTGCCACCCCCCGGAACCAGAATAGGGCCTGAAGCAATCCTGCGCTTTTGCGGCCAGCTCCCAAAAAAGCGACTTGACAAATGGAGCTCAGGGGCACTGCAATTCACAAACCTGCAGAGTTAGAAATGATAACTCTCGTCCACAAATATATTGAGGGAAGGCAAAGAAGAGGATTGGAAAGCAAGGCAGAATTGCAGGAAACAGTTTTCAGGAGGTAGATTCGACTCACCTTTAAAGCACATGAAAAGCGGCAAAACGTCGACAATTTTGCCCTTGGCCAAAAAGGGCGTATGCGTTTTTTCCTGAATATATTCAGGGAAAAACGCATACGCCCTTTTTGGCCAACCAAGGAAGCCGGAAGGGCAAAGCAGCACTAGAAAGTAGTCTCGCTTGCCATCGGTCAAAAGGGCCATGCTGAAAAAACTGTAAAAATCAGAAATGCAGGACAGGCCATGGTGACAAGGGAACCTTGCTACGCTGATGGGCGGGATGTAAATTGCCAACAGCCACTCTGGAGAACTGTACGGTGTGTCCTGAAACATGTAATAAACACAGCTTAGAGAGCATAGAGCACTTTCACTCATGGGCGTATACATTGGGAAAACTGAAAATCCACAAGACACAGGCACCCCAAAGTGTAGGGCTGCTCTGTTTACGAGAACCTCCACTTCGGTACAAATTAAATAGCCCAGGAAAGAGAAAAATGGATAAAGAAGTTGTGGTACTTATGCACAATGGCATATCACTCACCCATGAAATCAATGTTATAAAGCTAGTAGCAGCGTGATGAGTGCATTTAGGTACGATGATTCTAAGTAAAATAAGTCACACAGAAAAAGACACTTATCCTAAGATATCACTTATAGAGGGAATGTCAAAATCGCTACCCTTGAACTGAATTACAAAACAGAACAGAGTCACACGTTTAGAAAACACACTATGGCTGCTTAACGGGAAAGGTCATGTGGGGTGATGCATAAAACAAGGGTTTGAAATTAGTTCAGATACCGTTCCATAAGCCAAATATGTAATAGACAAGACCTACTCCCTGCTCAGTGAACTGGACTCAACACCCCCTATTCACCGCACAAGAATATATCTGACTAGTAAGAATCTTAAAACCTATGTATTGATATCTCTCGGGAAGTGAATCAAGAGGGTGTAAAGCGGCATAAACACAGCAGTGAAAAGCAGCTAAACCCCATTATAAAAATAAATTACTCAAAAAAAAAAAACCCCAGAAAACAAAGACAGTGAAAGAGAGAGAAATTCTTACTAAATCCGTTCAGGGGCTCTGATGCCACCTGGATTGTCCATATCTAGACCCACAGCTGGATGAGACAGAAGGCTGGACACTCTTGGGGCTGAGAGGATTGGTGAGGTTGGGCGAGCAAACGCAGACCCTTTAAAGTAATACTGCGTGGTACCCATCCCATGGGTCCCAAATCTCCAGGTTCAAGGGCATCTTCCTACATCGAAAACATGCCTGGGAAACCCAGAAGATGGTACACCGTGTGATCGGGAAAGGTTTGTAAAACGCACCTAATTTCTCCTCTCCTTGTGCTCGGGTTCGCCATTCCAGCCGCTTGACTAACAATCTCCCTACTTGGAGAATCAGCACCGTTACCCTCCTGTTTCGTACAGGTTGCAATTTGTCCTGAGGATGAACGGGAAGAGGGGGAACCAATGAGAGACTAGCTCTAGGTGTTGGGACAGGCACAGGTCACTCTATTTTCCCATCAGGAAGAAGAATGAACCACAGGCTCAGCCTGCCCCCCGGGAACCAGAATAGGGCCTGAAGCAATCCTGCGCTTTTGCGGCCAGCTCCCAAAAAAGCGACTTGACAAATGGAGCTCAGGGGCACTGCAATTCACAAACCTGCAGAGTTAGAAATGATAACTCTCGTCCACAAATATATTGAGGGAAGGCAACGAAGAGGATTGGAAAGCAAGGCAGAATTGCAGGAAACAGATTTCAGGAGGTAGATTCGACTCGCCTTTAAAGCACATGAAAAGCGGCAAAAGGTCGACCATGATGCCCTTGGCCAAAAAGGGCGTATGCGTTTTTTCCTGAATATATTCAGGAAAAAACGCATACGCCCTTTTTGGCCAAACAAGCAAGCCGGAAAGGCAAATCAGCACTACAAGGAAGTCTCGCTTGCCATCGGTAAAAAGGGCCATGCTGAAAAAAGTGTAAAAACCAGAAATGCAGGACAGGCCATGGAGACAAGGGAGCCTTGCTACGCTGATGGGCGGGATGTAAATTGCCAACAGCCACTCTGGAGAAGTGTACGGTGTGTCCTGAAACATGTAATAAACACAGCTTAGAGAGCATAGGGCACTTCCACTCATGTGCGTATACATTGGGAAAACTGAAAATCCACAAGACACAGGCACCCCAAAATGTACAGCTGCTCTGTTTACGAGAACCTCCACTTCGGTACAAATTAAATAGCCCAGGAAAGAGAAAAATGGATAAAGAGGTTGTGGTACTTATGCACAATGGCATATCACTCAGCCATGAAATCAATGTCATAAGGCTAGTAGCAGCATGATGAGTGGATTTAGGTACGATGACTCTAAGTGAAATAAGTCACACAGAAAAAGACACTTATCCTAAGATATCACTTATAGAGGGAATGTCAAAATCGCTACCCCTGAACTGAATTACAAAACAGAACAGAGTCACACGTTTAGAAAACACACTATGGCTGCTTAACGGGAAAGGTCAGGTGGGGTGATGCATAAAAGAAGGGTTTGAAATTAGCTCAGATACCGTTCCATAAGCCAAATATGTAATAGACAAGACCTACTCCCTGCTCAGTGAACTGGACTCAACACCCCCTATTCACCCCACAAGAATATATCTGACTAGTAAGAATCTTAAAACCTATGTATTGCTATCTCTCGGGAAGTGAATCAAGAGGGTGTAAAGCGGCATAAACACAGCAGTGAAAAGCAGCTAAACCCCATTATAAAAATAAATTACTCAAAAAAAAAAAAACCCCAGAAAACAAAGACAGTGAAAGAGAGAGAAATTCTTACTAAATCCGTTCAGGGGCTCTGATGCCACCTGGATTGACCATATCTAGACCCACAGCTGGATGAGACATAAGGCTGGACACTCTTGGGGCTGAGAGGATTGGTGAGGTTGGGCGAGCAAACGCAGACCCTTTAAAGTAATACTGCGTGGTACCCATCCCATGGGTCCCAAATCTCCAGGTTCAAGGGCATCTTCCTACATCGAAAACATGCCTGGGAAACCCAGAAGATGGTACACCGTGTGATCGGGAAAGGTTTCTAAAAAACACCTCATTTCTGCTCTCCTTGTGCTCGGGTTCGCCATTCCAGCCGCTTGACTAACAATCTCCCTACTTGGAGAATCAGCACCGTTACCCTCCTGTTTCGTACAGGTTGCAATTTGTCCTGAGGATGAACGGGAAGAGGGGGAACCAATGAGAGACTAGCTCTAGGTGTTGGGACAGGCACAGGTCACTCTATTTTCCCATCAGGAAGAAGAATGAACCACAGGCTCAGCCTGCCCCCCCGGAACCAGAATAGGGCCTGAAGCAATCCTGCGCTTTTGCGGCCAGCTCCCAAAAAAGCGACTTGACAAATGGAGCTCAGGGGCACTGCAATTCACAAACCTGCAGAGTTAGAAATGATAACTCTCGTCCACAAATATATTGAGGGAAGGCAACGAAGAGGATTGGAAAGCAAGGTAGAATTGCACGAAACAGATTTCAGGAGGTAGATTCGACTCGCCTTTAAAGCACATGAAAAGCGGCAAAACGTCGACAATGATGCCCTTGGCCAAAAAGGGCGTATGCGTTTTTTCCTGAATATATTCAGGAAAAAACGCATACGCCCTTTTTGGCCAAACAAGCAAGCCGGAAAGGCAAATCAGCACTACAAGGAAGTCTCGCTTGCCATCGGTCAAAAGGGCCATGCTGAAAAAAGTGTAAAAACCAGAAATGCAGGACAGGCCATGGAGACATGGGAGCCTTGCTACGCTGATGGGCGGGATGTAAATTGCCAACAGCCACTCTGGAGAAGTGTACGGTGTGTCCTGAAACATGTAATAAACACAGCTTAGAGAGCATAGGGCACTTCCACTCATGGGCGTATACATTGGGAAAACTGAAAATCCACAAGACACAGGCACCCCAAAGTGTAGGGCTGCTCTGTTTAAAGAACCTCCAATTCGGTATATCTTAAATAGCCCAGGAAAGAGAAAAATGGATAAAGAAGTTGTGGTACTTATGCACAATGGCATATCACTCAGCCATGAAATCAATGTCATAAGGCTAGTAGCAGCGTGATGAGTGCATTTAGGTACGATGATTCTAAGTGAAATAAGTCACACAGAAAAAGACACTTATCCTAAGATATCACTTATAGAGGGAATGTCAAATTCGCTACCCTTGAACTGAATTACAAAACAGAACAGAGTCACACGTTTAGAAAACACACTATGGCTGCCTAACGGGAAAGGTCAGGTGGGGTGATGCATAAAAGAAGGGTTTGAAATTAGCTCAGATACCGTTCCATAAGCCAAATATGTAATAGACAAGACCTACTCCCTGCTCAGTGAACTGGACTCAACACCCCCTATTCACCGCACAAGAATATATCTGACTAGTAAGAATCTTAAAACCTATGTATTGCTATCTCTCGGGAAGTGAATCAAGAGGGTGTAAAACGGCATAAACACAGCAGTGAAAAGCAGCTAAACCCCATTATAAAAATAAATTACTCAAAAAAAACCCCCCATAAAACAAAGACAGTGAAAGAGAGAGAAATTCTTACAAAATCAGTTCAGGGGCTCTGATGCCACCTGGATTGACCATATCTAGACCCACAGCTGGATGAGACATAAGGCTGGACACTCTTGGGGCTGAGAGGATTGGTGAGGTTGGGCGAGCAAACGCAGACCCTTTAAAGTAATACTGCGTGGTACCCATCCCATGGGTCCCAAATCTCCAGGTTCAAGGGCATCTTCCTACATCGAAAACATGCCTGGGAAACCCAGAAGATGGTACACCGTGTGATCGGGAAAGGTTTGTAAAACGCACCTCATTTCTCCTCTCCTTGTGCTCGGGTTCGCCATTCCAGCCGCTTGACTAACAATCTCCCTACTTGGAGAATCAGCACCGTTAACCTCCTGTTTCATACAGGTTGCAATTTGTCCTGAGGATGAACGGGAAGAGGGGGAACCAATGAGAGACTAGCTCTAGGTGTTGGGACAGGCACAGGTCACTCTATTTTCCCATCAGGAAGAAGAATGAACCACAGGCTCAGCCTGCCCCCCCGGAACCAGAATAGGGCCTGAAGCAATCCTGCGCTTTTGCGGCCAGCTCCCAAAAAAGCGACTTGACAAATGGAGCTCAGGGGCACTGCAATTCACAAACCTGCAGAGTTAGAAATGATAACTCTCGTCCACAAATATATTGAGGGAAGGCAACGAAGAGGATTGGAAAGCAAGGTAGAATTGCACGAAACAGATTTCAGGAGGTAGATTCGACTCGCCTTTAAAGCACATGAAAAGCGGCAAAACGTCGACAATGATGCCCTTGGCCAAAAAGGGCGTATGCGTTTTTTCCTGAATATATTCAGGAAAAAACGCATACGCCCTTTTTGGCCAAACAAGCAAGCCGGAAAGGCAAATCAGCACTACAAGGAAGTCTCGCTTGCCATCGGTAAAAAGGGCCATGCTGAAAAAAGTGTAAAAACCAGAAATGCAGGACAGGCCATGGAGACATGGGAGCCTTGCTACGCTGATGGGCGGGATGTAAATTGCCAACAGCCACTCTGGAGAAGTGTACGGTGTGTCCTGAAACATGTAATAAACACAGCTTAGAGAGCATAGGGCACTTCCACTCATGGGCGTATACATTGGGAAAACTGAAAATCCACAAGACACAGGCACCCCAAAGTGTAGGGCTGCTCTGTTTAAAGAACCTCCAATTCGGTATATCTTAAATAGCCCAGGAAAGAGAAAAATGGATAAAGAAGTTGTGGTACTTATGCACAATGGCATATCACTCAGCCATGAAATCAATGTCATAAGGCTAGTAGCAGCGTGATGAGTGCATTTAGGTACGATGACTCTAAGTGAAATAAGTCACACAGAAAAAGACACTTATCCTAAGATATCACTTATAGAGGGAATGTCAAATTCGCTACCCTTGAACTGAATTACAAAACAGAACAGAGTCACACGTTTAGAAAACACACTATGGCTGCCTAACGGGAAAGGTCAGGTGGGGTGATGCATAAAAAAATGGTTTGAAATTAGCTCAGATACCGTTCCATAAGCCAAATATGTAATAGACAAGACCTACTCCCTGCTCAGTGAACTGGACTCAACACCCCCTATTCACCGCACAAGAATATATCTGACTAGTAAGAATCTTAAAACCTATGTATTGCTATCTCTCGGGAAGTGAATCAAGAGGGTGTAAAACGGCATAAACACAGCAGTGAAAAGCAGCTAAACCCCATTATAAAAATAAATTACTCAAAAAAAAACCCCCATAAAACAAAGACAGTGAAAGAGAGAGAAATTCTTACAAAATCAGTTCAGGGGCTCTGATGCCACCTGGATTGACCATATCTAGACCCACAGCTGGATGAGACATAAGGCTGGACACTCTTGGGGCTGAGAGGATTGGTGAGGTTGGGCGAGCAAACGCAGACCCTTTAAAGTAATACTGCGTGGTACCCATCCCATGGGTCCCAAATCTCCAGGTTCAAGGGCATCTTCCTACATCGAAAACATGCCTGGGAAACCCAGAAGATGGTACACCGTGTGATCGGGAAAGGTTTGTAAAACGCACCTCATTTCTCCTCTCCTTGTGCTCGGGTTCGCCATTCCAGCCGCTTGACTAACAATCTCCCTACTTGGAGAATCAGCACCGTTAACCTCCTGTTTCATACAGGTTGCAATTTGTCCTGAGGATGAACGGGAAGAGGGGGAACCAATGAGAGACTAGCTCTAGGTGTTGGGACAGGCACAGGTCACTCTATTTTCCCATCAGGAAGAAGAATGAACCACAGGCTCAGCCTGCCCCCCCGGAACCAGAATAGGGCCTGAAGCAATCCTGCGCTTTTGCGGCCAGCTCCCAAAAAAGCGACTTGACAAATGGAGCTCAGGGGCACTGCAATTCACAAACCTGCAGAGTTAGAAATGATAACTCTCGTCCACAAATATATTGAGGGAAGGCAACGAAGAGGATTGGAAAGCAAGGTAGAATTGCACGAAACAGATTTCAGGAGGTAGATTCGACTCGCCTTTAAAGCACATGAAAAGCGGCAAAACGTCGACAATGATGCCCTTGGCCAAAAAGGGCGTATGCGTTTTTTCCTGAATATATTCAGGAAAAAACGCATACGCCCTTTTTGGCCAAACAAGCAAGCCGGAAAGGCAAATCAGCACTACAAGGAAGTCTCGCTTGCCATCGGTCAAAAGGGCCATGCTGAAAAAAGTGTAAAAACCAGAAATGCAGGACAGGCCATGGAGACATGGGAGCCTTGCTACGCTGATGGGCGGGATGTAAATTGCCAACAGCCACTCTGGAGAAGTGTACGGTGTGTCCTGAAACATGTAATAAACACAGCTTAGAGAGCATAGGGCACTTCCACTCATGGGGGTATACATTGGGAAAACTGAAAATCCACAAGACACAGGCACCCCAAACTGTAGGGCTGCTCTGTTTAAAGAACCTCCAATTCGGTATATCTTAAATAGCCCAGGAAAGAGAAAAATGGATAAAGAAGTTGTGGTACTTATGCACAATGGCATATCACTCAGCCATGAAATCAATGTCATAAGGCTAGTAGCAGCGTGATGAGTGCATTTAGGTACGATGATTCTAAGTGAAATAAGTCACACAGAAAAAGACACTTATCCTAAGATATCACTTATAGAGGGAATGTCAAATTCGCTACCCTTGAACTGAATTACAAAACAGAACAGAGTCACACGTTTAGAAAACACACTATGGCTGCCTAACGGGAAAGGTCAGGTGGGGTGATGCATAAAAGAAGGGTTTGAAATTAGCTCAGATACCGTTCCATAAGCCAAATATGTAATAGACAAGACCTACTCCCTGCTCAGTGAACTGGACTCAACACCCCCTATTCACCGCACAAGAATATATCTGACTAGTAAGAATCTTAAAACCTATGTATTGCTATCTCTCGGGAAGTGAATCAAGAGGGTGTAAAACGGCATAAACACAGCAGTGAAAAGCAGCTAAACCCCATTATAAAAATAAATTACTCAAAAAAAACCCCCCATAAAACAAAGACAGTGAAAGAGAGAGAAATTCTTACAAAATCAGTTCAGGGGCTCTGATGCCACCTGGATTGACCATATCTAGACCCACAGCTGGATGAGACATAAGGCTGGACACTCTTGGGGCTGAGAGGATTGGTGAGGTTGGGCGAGCAAACGCAGACCCTTTAAAGTAATACTGCGTGGTACCCATCCCATGGGTCCCAAATCTCCAGGTTCAAGGGCATCTTCCTACATCGAAAACATGCCTGGGAAACCCAGAAGATGGTACACCGTGTGATCGGGAAAGGTTTGTAAAACGCACCTCATTTCTCCTCTCCTTGTGCTCGGGTTCGCCATTCCAGCCGCTTGACTAACAATCTCCCTACTTGGAGAATCAGCACCGTTAACCTCCTGTTTCATACAGGTTGCAATTTGTCCTGAGGATGAACGGGAAGAGGGGGAACCAATGAGAGACTAGCTCTAGGTGTTGGGACAGGCACAGGTCACTCTATTTTCCCATCAGGAAGAAGAATGAACCACAGGCTCAGCCTGCCCCCCCGGAACCAGAATAGGGCCTGAAGCAATCCTGCGCTTTTGCGGCCAGCTCCCAAAAAAGCGACTTGACAAATGGAGCTCAGGGGCACTGCAATTCACAAACCTGCAGAGTTAGAAATGATAACTCTCGTCCACAAATATATTGAGGGAAGGCAACGAAGAGGATTGGAAAGCAAGGTAGAATTGCACGAAACAGATTTCAGGAGGTAGATTCGACTCGCCTTTAAAGCACATGAAAAGCGGCAAAACGTCGACAATGATGCCCTTGGCCAAAAAGGGCGTATGCGTTTTTTCCTGAATATATTCAGGAAAAAACGCATACGCCCTTTTTGGCCAAACAAGCAAGCCGGAAAGGCAAATCAGCACTACAAGGAAGTCTCGCTTGCCATCGGTAAAAAGGGCCATGCTGAAAAAAGTGTAAAAACCAGAAATGCAGGACAGGCCATGGAGACATGGGAGCCTTGCTACGCTGATGGGCGGGATGTAAATTGCCAACAGCCACTCTGGAGAAGTGTACGGTGTGTCCTGAAACATGTAATAAACACAGCTTAGAGAGCATAGGGCACTTCCACTCATGGGCGTATACATTGGGAAAACTGAAAATCCACAAGACACAGGCACCCCAAAGTGTAGGGCTGCTCTGTTTAAAGAACCTCCAATTCGGTATATCTTAAATAGCCCAGGAAAGAGAAAAATGGATAAAGAAGTTGTGGTACTTATGCACAATGGCATATCACTCAGCCATGAAATCAATGTCATAAGGCTAGTAGCAGCGTGATGAGTGCATTTAGGTACGATGACTCTAAGTGAAATAAGTCACACAGAAAAAGACACTTATCCTAAGATATCACTTATAGAGGGAATGTCAAATTCGCTACCCTTGAACTGAATTACAAAACAGAACAGAGTCACACGTTTAGAAAACACACTATGGCTGCCTAACGGGAAAGGTCAGGTGGGGTGATGCATAAAAAAATGGTTTGAAATTAGCTCAGATACCGTTCCATAAGCCAAATATGTAATAGACAAGACCTACTCCCTGCTCAGTGAACTGGACTCAACACCCCCTATTCACCGCACAAGAATATATCTGACTAGTAAGAATCTTAAAACCTATGTATTGCTATCTCTCGGGAAGTGAATCAAGAGGGTGTAAAACGGCATAAACACAGCAGTGAAAAGCAGCTAAACCCCATTATAAAAATAAATTACTCAAAAAAAAACCCCCATAAAACAAAGACAGTGAAAGAGAGAGAAATTCTTACAAAATCAGTTCAGGGGCTCTGATGCCACCTGGATTGACCATATCTAGACCCACAGCTGGATGAGACATAAGGCTGGACACTCTTGGGGCTGAGAGGATTGGTGAGGTTGGGCGAGCAAACGCAGACCCTTTAAAGTAATACTGCGTGGTACCCATCCCATGGGTCCCAAATCTCCAGGTTCAAGGGCATCTTCCTACATCGAAAACATGCCTGGGAAACCCAGAAGATGGTACACCGTGTGATCGGGAAAGGTTTGTAAAACGCACCTCATTTCTCCTCTCCTTGTGCTCGGGTTCGCCATTCCAGCCGCTTGACTAACAATCTCCCTACTTGGAGAATCAGCACCGTTAACCTCCTGTTTCATACAGGTTGCAATTTGTCCTGAGGATGAACGGGAAGAGGGGGAACCAATGAGAGACTAGCTCTAGGTGTTGGGACAGGCACAGGTCACTCTATTTTCCCATCAGGAAGAAGAATGAACCACAGGCTCAGCCTGCCCCCCCGGAACCAGAATAGGGCCTGAAGCAATCCTGCGCTTTTGCGGCCAGCTCCCAAAAAAGCGACTTGACAAATGGAGCTCAGGGGCACTGCAATTCACAAACCTGCAGAGTTAGAAATGATAACTCTCGTCCACAAATATATTGAGGGAAGGCAACGAAGAGGATTGGAAAGCAAGGTAGAATTGCACGAAACAGATTTCAGGAGGTAGATTCGACTCGCCTTTAAAGCACATGAAAAGCGGCAAAACGTCGACAATGATGCCCTTGGCCAAAAAGGGCGTATGCGTTTTTTCCTGAATATATTCAGGAAAAAACGCATACGCCCTTTTTGGCCAAACAAGCAAGCCGGAAAGGCAAATCAGCACTACAAGGAAGTCTCGCTTGCCATCGGTCAAAAGGGCCATGCTGAAAAAAGTGTAAAAACCAGAAATGCAGGACAGGCCATGGAGACATGGGAGCCTTGCTACGCTGATGGGCGGGATGTAAATTGCCAACAGCCACTCTGGAGAAGTGTACGGTGTGTCCTGAAACATGTAATAAACACAGCTTAGAGAGCATAGGGCACTTCCACTCATGGGCGTATACATTGGGAAAACTGAAAATCCACAAGACACAGGCACCCCAAAGTGTAGGGCTGCTCTGTTTAAAGAACCTCCAATTCGGTATATCTTAAATAGCCCAGGAAAGAGAAAAATGGATAAAGAAGTTGTGGTACTTATGCACAATGGCATATCACTCAGCCATGAAATCAATGTCATAAGGCTAGTAGCAGCGTGATGAGTGCATTTAGGTACGATGACTCTAAGTGAAATAAGTCACACAGAAAAAGACACTTATCCTAAGATATCACTTATAGAGGGAATGTCAAATTCGCTACCCTTGAACTGAATTACAAAACAGAACAGAGTCACACGTTTAGAAAACACACTATGGCTGCCTAACGGGAAAGGTCAGGTGGGGTGATGCATAAAAAAATGGTTTGAAATTAGCTCAGATACCGTTCCATAAGCCAAATATGTAATAGACAAGACCTACTCCCTGCTCAGTGAACTGGACTCAACACCCCCTATTCACCGCACAAGAATATATCTGACTAGTAAGAATCTTAAAACCTATGTATTGCTATCTCTCGGGAAGTGAATCAAGAGGGTGTAAAACGGCATAAACACAGCAGTGAAAAGCAGCTAAACCCCATTATAAAAATAAATTACTCAAAAAAAAAACCCCCATAAAACAAAGACAGTGAAAGAGAGAGAAATTCTTACAAAATCAGTTCAGGGGCTCTGATGCCACCTGGATTGACCATATCTAGACCCACAGCTGGATGAGACATAAGGCTGGACACTCTTGGGGCTGAGAGGATTGGTGAGGTTGGGCGAGCAAACGCAGACCCTTTAAAGTAATACTGCGTGGTACCCATCCCATGGGTCCCAAATCTCCAGGTTCAAGGGCATCTTCCTACATCGAAAACATGCCTGGGAAACCCAGAAGATGGTACACCGTGTGATCGGGAAAGGTTTGTAAAACGCACCTCATTTCTCCTCTCCTTGTGCTCGGGTTCGCCATTCCAGCCGCTTGACTAACAATCTCCCTACTTGGAGAATCAGCACCGTTAACCTCCTGTTTCATACAGGTTGCAATTTGTCCTGAGGATGAACGGGAAGAGGGGGAACCAATGAGAGACTAGCTCTAGGTGTTGGGACAGGCACAGGTCACTCTATTTTCCCATCAGGAAGAAGAATGAACCACAGGCTCAGCCTGCCCCCCCGGAACCAGAATAGGGCCTGAAGCAATCCTGCGCTTTTGCGGCCAGCTCCCAAAACAGCGACTTGACAAATGGAGCTCAGGGGCACTGCAATTCACAAACCTGCAGAGTTAGAAATGATAACTCTCGTCCACAAATATATTGAGGGAAGGCAACGAAGAGGATTGGAAAGCAAGGTAGAATTGCACGAAACAGATTTCAGGAGGTAGATTCGACTCGCCTTTAAAGCACATGAAAAGCGGCAAAACGTCGACAATGATGCCCTTGGCCAAAAAGGGCGTATGCGTTTTTTCCTGAATATATTCAGGAAAAAACGCATACGCCCTTTTTGGCCAAACAAGCAAGCTGGAAAGGCAAATCAGCACTACAAGGAAGTCTCGCTTGCCATCGGTAAAAAGGGCCATGCTGAAAAAAGTGTAAAAACCAGAAGTGCAGGACAGGCCATGGAGACATGGGAGCCTTGCTACGCTGATGGGCGGGATGTAAATTGCCAACAGCCACTCTGGAGAAGTGTACGGTGTGTCCTGAAACATGTAATAAACACAGCTTAGAGAGCATAGGGCACTTCCACTCATGGGCGTATACATTGGGAAAACTGAAAATCCACAAGACACAGGCACCCCAAAAT